>NC_134357.1:341042127-341194627 GCF_048569485.1 Anomaloglossus baeobatrachus
AAAGGACCGGGGACAAGAGTCTCTTGCATCCGTGTGCCTTCTTTTCCCGCCGGTTGTCCCCTGCAGAAAGGAACTACGACATTGCGGACAAGGAATTATTGGCGATTATTTCCGCTTTCAAGGAATGGAGACACCACTTACAGGGAGCCGCGCAGCAAGTGATGGTACTCACAGATCATCGTAATCTGGAATTTCTTAAGTCTGCCAGGTGCCTGTCTCCACGGCAAGCCCGTTGGAGCCTATTCCTTAACCAGTTCAATTTTGTCGTTACATACCGTCCAGGTTCACGTAATGGGAAAGCCGATGCCTTGTCCCGAATCCACGCCGTGGACTCCGTGCCTGGAACCCCGTCTCAGACCGTGTTATCGGATGCCAATTTCGTTGGAGTACTCCAGGACCAGGACTTGTGGAAGGACATCAAGCTGGCCTATGATGGTGACGTATTTCTTGCTGCCCCCCCGAATGATGTAACGCTTGTTCTTCGGAATGGTGTGTGGTTGAGGGAGCGACGCATTTATGTCCCGGAGGCCGTAAGACTTCGGGTTCTCAAGTTGGTCCATGACTCCGTGTTGGCTGGTCATAGGGGGGTACAGAAGACGCAAGAATTTCTGAGCCGTTTTTTCTGGTGGCCTACTTGCTTAAAGGATGTGAAGGACTATGTCCACTCATGTGTGGTTTGTGCCCGGTGCAAGGTCCCTCGTGTGGCTCCTACGGGACTCCTCCAACCGTTACCCGTGCCATCTCGCCCTTGGGGGTCTATCTCCATGGATTTTATTGTGGAGTTGCCAGTCTCATGCGGACACAATACCATTTTAGTGGTGGTAGATCGATTGACTAAAGCTGCTCACTTCATTCCGTGTACCGGTCTTCCCTCAGCCGCAGAGACAGTGGATTTGGTTATCCAGAATGTATTCCGATTGCATGGGGTACCAGACGAGATCATCTCTGACCGGGGCGTGCAGTTCACGTCTAGATTCTGGAAGGGGTTTTGTACGGCACTCCAGATTGATGTCTGTTTGTCTTCTGCATACCATCCTCAGACAAATGGGCAAACCGAACGGACGAATCAAACCCTGGAACAATACCTTCGATGTTATGTCAGCCATCTCCAGGACGATTGGTTGAAGATGCTTCCGTTGGCGGAGTTCTCATATAACAACACTCAGAGCAGCTCCACTAAGGTAACGCCCTTTTTCGCTAACTTGGGTTACCATCCGAATGTTTTGCCTAGGTCACCGGTTGCGGTTTCGGTGCCAGCGGTGGAGGACAGATTGACAGAGCTACGACAAAATCTGGAGGTTCTGAAGGACACTGTGGCTACGGCCCAGGAGCGTTACAAGAGGTCGGCCGACACTCACCGGAAACCGGCACCCATGTACAAGGTAGGGGACTCTGTATGGTTGTCCACCAAAAACCTGAGATTGGGTGTTCCTTCGCAGAAGCTGGGACAAAAATTCATCGGTCCATTTAAGATCACCGGGATCGTGAGCCCTGTGGCCTGTCGGCTACGGTTGCCGCACCATCTAAAGGTACACCCGGTCTTTCATGTGTCTCTCCTCAAACCTGTCTCCCCTAATACGTTTCGTGGTCGTGTTGTGCCTCCTCCTCCGCCTGTGATGGTCGACGGCGGGGAGCAGTTCGTGGTTGAGGACATTATTGACTCCCGGCTCCATCGTCGTCGGCTTCAATATCTGGTACGTTGGCAGGGGTACGCCCCCGAGGACGATTCCTGGGAACCGGTGGGTAACATTCGGGCACCCCGGAAGATCGCTCAGTTTCATCGACGGTTCCCGGACAAGCCGGGCCCTGATCCGTCCTGAGGCCGTCTCTGGGGGGGGGGGGTAATGTCAGGTTTCCAGGTTTTCCAGTTCTCTTTTGAATGAGCTTGCCCTCAGTTAACATGGAGTTTTAAGGTTCTGTTGCCCTACTTCCTGTCCAGCTGCTTAAAAGGCCGCCTCTCAGCCCAGTCCAGTGCCTGAGTATACTGCTTGCTGTGTGCTCCTGCTTTGCTGCTGCTAATCCTGATTGCTTTTGGATCCTCCTAAAGACTACCGACCGACCGACTCTGGACCTTACCCGGTTTCTCAAGCTGTGCCCGGATTCCGTCTGCCATCTTCGGTCAGCACTCTGCCCGGTTCTCTCTGGTTCGTAACCACTCTGGACAATTATCCCGTACGGACACTCCTGGACTTTTACCGCTTGCCCCTTGTGTCCCGGCTGCTGCGCATTTAGGCCTTCCGGGGTGATTGCCGGACAGTCCCTGTATAGGGGTTCGCTCTGGTGGTCTCCCTGGGGGAGTCCGGTGCGTGGCCCCGGGAATTCCCTCCGCTCCGTTTCGGGAAGGTATTGTGTGTATTTGTATTGCTGTGTTTGTTCCGTTGTTATCTACCGTGGTTACAGATTATAAAACATCTTGTATCAAAAACTCGTCTCTGCTGATCATTGCCCTACGCTATCGAAATCCTCAGAACATATAATAAGTATTACAGATAGTTGACTTTGTGGAACTTTCTCCCATCTCCCTACTGCATCTCTGGAGCTCAGCCACAGTGATCTTGTGGTTCTTCTTTACCTCGCTCACCAAGGCTCTTCTCTCACGATTACTCAGTTTGGCTGGACGGCCAGGTCTTGGAAGAGTTCTGGTGGTCCCAAACTTCTTCCATTCAAGGATTATGGAGGCCTTTGTGCTCTTAGGAGCCTTGAATACTGCAAAAATTATTTTGGAACCTTGGCCAGATCTGTGCCTTACCACAATTCTGTCTCTGAGCTCCTTGGGCAGTTCCTTTAACCTCATTATTGTCATTTGGTCTGACATGCACTGTGAGCTGTGAGGTCTTATATAGACAGGTGTATGCCTTTTGAAATCAAGTCCTATCAGTTTAATTAAACACAGCTGGACTCCAGAGAAGGAGTAGAACCATCTCAAGGAGGATCACAAGGAAATGGACAGCATGTGACTTAAATATGAGTGTCTGAGCAAAGGGTCTGAATACTTATGGCCATGTGATATTTCAGTTTTCTTATTTAAAAAAAATTTGCAAAAATTTCTACATTTCTGTTTTTTTTCTGTCAAGATGGGGTGCAGAGTGTACATTAATGAGAAAAAAATGAACTTTTTTGAATTCAACGAATGGCTGCAATGAAACAAAGAGTGAAAAATTTAAAGGGGGTCTGAATACATTCCGTACCCACTGTAGTTCTTTCTTACAGAATATGTGTGGCGCCCTGGACAAGCCAGGGGCCACAGGTAACAACACACACCCCCACCCCCAGCAGTTTCACAGCAGACATCCCCAGTGAAACTTGATTCCTTTCCTTGGGCTCAGACTGACACACCAGGTGGGCGGAGTCAGGAGATGGAGACGCCCACCCAGGAGGTAGCTGGCCTGAGGCAGGAAACAAGCCCAGACGAGTCTAGGAGAGGAAGAGAGAGGAGGTCTGCAGATAGGCAGACGCAGACTGGGGCCTAGGATTGGAGCCTAGGGCCCTCGTGCAGCAGAGAGTCAGGCAGACGGTAGTAACCGTCTGCAGGGAGCCGGGGAGACAGTTGGTGGAACCGTAGGTAGCTGGGGCTGGGCGGTGGCCCACCGGTACCGAAACGGGAAGCCAGCTGGAAGCAGGAGGAGCATGCACGGAGGTGGAAGAAAGGACTTACACCACCAAACTGGGTCAGGGGAGAAACAACAACCGCAGCCGTCTGTGGGCACCCGTCCATCCAGCCGAGTGTTTTACCAAGGACTGTGTCGTGATTACTGGCTGAGTGAGTACCCCGTGCCGTGCGGCACAGCGCTGCCCCTGCGACCCTGCACCTCGCCAGGCCCCATAACCCGCCTGCTATCCATCCACCTACCTCACCGGGCCCCGGGACAACCAACCCCCTACCCACGGAGGGGAGAACTAACATCTAGCTGCTCCATACCATCACTCCCGGGATCTCCGTCCAGAGCAGCGGTGGTGTCACAACCTCACCACACCAGTGAGTGGCGTCACGGACAATCTCCCTTACCAAATCCCCTTTTACTGTGGAGCCTGGGATCACAGACCGGGTCACGCCACCGTGATACCCACAGAAGTGAACCCGTGGCCCGGATCTGAATACCCCTGGTCCCCGGGCGACACATTTGGCGTCACGAACAGGATCTTACCGCTCTGCCGTTGGGTAGAGGTGCGCCTTGTTACCGCCGGAGGTGTCCGGCCAGAAAATTTCAGAAGCCGCCATCTTTGGCGCGAAAATTTCCCGCTCGAGCGTCTTCCCCGAGCAGGAAAGGCGTGAAAGTTGAGCCCCGCCCCCTGAAGAAGGAAGTGCTAAAAAGAGGCTAAGGGGGACGGGATGGCGTCTGGTCGCATGTAGCCGCGGCTGTGGAAGCAGGAACGCCAGGACTCTGCCAGTGTTTGGTTCCTGGAACACCGTTGCACGAGATGTCCCCTCCGTCCGGCACCGCTGAAACCTGGGTGCCCGTGCCCGCGGCCAATGCCCCGACCGACCCGTTACCCCTGTCACCGGTAGCGGAGCTTGCAGAGTCTGTGAGGGAGGGCCCAGGCCTTACCATCGTCACCGCCCTGCCACCGGTCCCGGCTTCCATCCCAGCCGCACCGCCGATGACGACGGCCCCGGCAGTCCGCCCGGCCGCGACGGAGATGACGACGGCTCCAGCAGTCCGCCCGGCCGCAACGGCAGCGAAGCACCTATCCCGTTAACTATCTGGGCAGCCTGGTTCTGGACTGGGGTCAAGGGGTGCTGCCCACTTCTTAGGGGCAGCATCAGGGCCAGGTTGTTTGGGTGGGTGACTGAAGAACCCGTTCCGTTGCCATTATTAAAAGTGTTTATTTTTGTTGCAACGTTAAAGTAATGTGCATCCCGTTGTGAGAAGATTGAAAATGCTTGTGTTTAATGTTTTAATCTTTTGCAGTTTAAAAAAAAAGAAAAATAAAACCGGTGATGGACGGGCAGCCCGAGGACGGTCTGCATTTTGCTAAGGGGGAATGTGGCGCCCTGGACAAGCCAGGGGCCACAGGTAACAACACACACACACCCCCACCCCCAGCAGTTTCACAGCAGACATCCCCAGTGAAACTTGATTCCTTTACTCGGGCTCAGACTGACACACCAGGTGGGCGGAGTCAGGAGATGGAGACGCCCACCCAGGATATAGCTGGCCTGAGGCAGGAAACAAGCCCAGATGAGTCTAGGAGAGGAAGAGAGAGGAGGTCTGCAGAGAGGCAGACGCAGACTGGGGCCTAGGATTGGAGCCTAGGGCCCTCGTGCAGCAGAGAGTCAGGCAGACGGTAGTGGCCGTCTGCAGGGAGCCGGGGAGACAGCTGGTGGAACCGTAGGTAGCTGGGGCTGGGCGGTGGCCCACCGGTACCAAACCGGGGAGCCAGCTGGAAGCCGGAGCGCAGGAGGAGCGTGCACGGAGGTGGAAGAAAGGACTTACACCACCAAACTGGGTCAGGGGAGAAACAACAACCGCAGCCGTCTGTGGGCACCCGTCCATCCAGCCGAGTGTTTTACCAAGGACTGTGTCGTGATTACTGGCTGAGTGAGTACCCCGTGCCGTGCGGCACAGCGCTGCCCCTGCGACCCTGCACCTCGCCAGGCCCCATAACCCGCCTGCTACCCATCCACCTACCTCACCGGGCCCCGGGACAACCAACCCCCTACCCACGGAGGGGAGAACTAACATCTAGCTGCTCCATACCATCACTCCCGGGATCCCCGTCCAGAGCATCGGTGGTGTCACAACCTCACCACAACCGTGGGTGGCGTCACGGACAATCTCCCTTACCAAATCCCCTTTTACTGTGGAGCGTGGGATCACAGACCGGGTCACGCCACCGTGATACCCACAGAAGTGACCCCGTGGCCCGGATCTGAGTACCCCTGGTCCCCGGGCGACACATATGCACTTAGGACTTATAGTTCAGACCCCTACCCCGAGGTTATGATCCCATAGATATCATAGTTGCGGTGCAGATGCAAGTTATTTAAGACCTCCAGAATGCCATCCTTGAGGTCTGTGGGGGCCCACGGCTCTAACAATTCAGCCAGTTTCGTATGTTCCAAGTTTATTTTCTGGGTCAAAACCTTTAGGCTATGTTCGTAGGTGAATTATAATGTGGGCAATCTGGGCTACCACCCAGGTTCCAATGCTACAGGGGCCCATGGCCCGATTGCCCACTATGTAATATTTTTTGGCTCCACCATCGACGGTGCTTATCGCTGGCAGAGTGTTACTGTTATTCTGCTGCCGGCAATAAAGAGACAGAATAAAGCTGAAGCCCTTCGCCCCCACTATGACGTCATCACGCAGGCTGCGTCGTTTTCCATTTATATGAAGAGGTCAGTTATTCTTTTGTTTTTTTCTTGAAAGTGAATGAATTGGACTGGGGGATGGGTAAAAGCACAGTGTATTATAATACATTGGGGTGGGGATGGGTGAAAGCACAGTGTATTGTAATAAAGTGGGGTGGGGGATGGGTGAAAGCACAGTGTATTATAATAAAGTGGAGTGGGGGATGGGTGAAAGCACAGTGTATTGTAATAAAGTGGGGTGGGGGAAGGGTGAAAGCACAGTGTATTATAATAAATTGGGGTGGGGATGGGTGAAAGCGGTGAAAGCACAGTGTATTATAATAAAGTGGGGTGGGGGAAGGGTGAAAGCACAGTGTATTATAATAAAGTGGAGTGGGGGATGGGTGAAAGCACAGTGTATTGTAATAAAGTGGGGTGGGGGAAGGGTGAAAGCACAGTGTATTATAATAAAGTGGGGTGGGGGATGGGTGAAAGCGGTGAAAGCACAGTGTATTATAATAAAGTGGGGTGGGGGAAGGGTGAAAGCACAGTGTATTATAATAAAGTGGAGTGGGGGATGGGTGAAAGCACAGTGTATTGTAATAAAGTGGGGTGGGGGAAGGGTGAAAGCACAGTGTATTATAATAAATTGGGGTGGGGATGAGTGAAAGCGGTGAAAGCACAGTGTATTATAATAAAGTGGGGTGGGGGAAGGGTGAAAGCACAGTGTATTATAATAAAGTGGAGTGGGGGATGGGTGAAAGCACAGTGTATTGTAATAAAGTGGGGTGGGGAATGGGTGAAAGCACAGTGTATTATAATAAATTGGGGTGGGGATGGGTGAAAGCACAGTGTATTATAATAAAGTGGGGTGGGGGATGGGTGAAAGCACAGTGTATTGTAATAAAGTGGGGTGGGGGATGGGTGACAGCACAGTGTATTATAATAAAGTGGAGTGGGGGATGGGTGAAAGCACAGTGTATTATAATAAAGTGGAGTGGGGGATGGGTGAAAGTACAGTGTATTATAATAAAGTGGGGTGGGGGATGGGTGAAAGCACAGTGTATTATAATAAAGTGGAGTGGGGGATGGGTGAAAGCACACTGTATTATAATAAAGTGGGGTGGGGATGGGTGAAAGCACAGTGTATTATAATAAAGTGGGGTGGGGGATGGGTGAAAGCACAGTGTATTATAATAAAGTGGGGTGGGGGATGGGTGAAAGCACAGTGTATTATAATAAAGTGGGGTGGGGGATGGGTGAAAGCACAGTGTATTATAATAAAGTGGGGTGGGGATGGGTGAAAGCACAGTGTATTATAATAAAGTGGGGTGGGGGAGGGGTGAAAGCACAGTGTATTATAAGAAAGTGGGGTGGGGGATGGGTGAAAGCACAGTGTATTATAATAAAGTGGGGTGGGGGATGGGTGAAAGCACAGTGTATTATAATAAAGTGGAGTGGGGAATGGGTGAAAGCACATTGTATTACAATAAAGTGGGGTGGGGAATGGGTGAAAGCACAGAGGATTATAAGAAAGTGGGGTGGGGATGGGTGAAAGCACAGTGTATTATAAGAAAGTGGGGTGGGGGATGGGTGAAAGCACAGTATATTGTAATAAAATGGGGTGGGGGATGGGTGAAAGCACAGTGTATTGTAATAAAATGGGGTGGGGGATGGGTGAAAGCACAGTGTATTATAATAAAGTGGGGTGGGGGATGGGTGAAAGCACAGTGTATTATAATAAATTGGGGTGGGAGATGGGTGAAAGCACAGTGTATTATAATAAAGTGGAGTGGGGGATGGGTGAAAGACAAGTGTATTATAATAAAGTGGGGTGGGGGATGGGTGACAGCACAGTGTATTATAATAAAGTGGGGTGGGGGATGGGTGAAAGCACAGTGTATTATAATAAAGTGGGGTGGGGGATGGGCGAAAGCACAGTGTATTATAATAACGTGGGATGGGGGATGGGCGAAAGCACAGTGTACTATAATATAGTGGGGTGGGGGATGGGTGAAAGCACAGTGTATTATAATAAAATGGGGTGGGGGATGGGTGAAAGCACAGTGTATTATAATAAAGTGGGGTGGGGGATGGGCGAAAGCAGATCATATTATAATAAAATAGGATGGGGATGCGTGAAAGCACAGTGTATTATAATAAAGTGGGGTGGGGGATGGGCGAAAGCAGATCATATTATAATAAAATAGGATGGGGATGCGTGAAAGCACAGTGTATTATAATAAAATGGGGTGGGGGATGGGTGAAAGCACAGTGTATTATAATAAAATGGGGTGGGGGATGGGTGGAAGCACAGTGTATTATAATAAAGTTGAGTGGGGGATGGGCGAAATCACAGTGTATTATAATAAAATGGGGTGGGGGATTGGTGAAAGCACAGTGTATTATAATAAAGTGGGGTGGGGGATGGGTGGAAGCACAGTGTATTATAATAAAATGGGGTGGGGGATGGGTGGAAGCACAGTGTATTATAATAAAGTGGAGTGGGGGATGGGCGAAAGCACAGTGTATTATAATAAAATGGGGTGGGGAATGGGTGAAAGCACAGTGTATTGTAATAAAATGGGGTGGGGGATGGGTGAAAGCACAGTGTATTATAATAAAGTGGGGTGGGGGATGGGTGAAAGCACAGTGTATTATAATAAAATGGGGTGGGGAATGGGTGAAAGCACAGTGTATTGTAATAAAGTGGGGTGGGGGATGGGTGAAAGCACAGTGTATTGTAATAAAATGGGGTGGGGGATGGGTGAAAGCACAGTGTATTATAATAAAGTGGGGTGGGGGATGGGCGAAAGCACAGTGTATTATAATAAAGTGGGGTGGGGGATGGGTGAAAGCACAGTGTATTATAATAAAGTGGGGTGGGGGATGGGTGAAAGCACAGTGTATTGTAATAAAGTGGAGTGGGGGGATGGGTGAAAGCACAGTGTATTATAATAAAGTGGGGTGGGGGATGAGTGAAAGCACAGTGTATTGTAATAAAGTGGGGTGGGGGATGGGTGAAAGCACAGTGTATTATAATAAAGTGGGGTGGGGGATGGGCGAAAGCACAGTGTATTATAATAAAGTGGGGTGGGGGATGGGCGAAAGCACAGTGTATTATAATAAAGTGGGGTGGGGGATGGGTGAAAGCACAGTGTATTATAATAAAGTGGGGTGGGGGATGGGTGAAAGCACAGTGTATTATAATAAAGTGGGGTGGGGGATGGGTGAAAGCACAGTGTATTATAATAAAGTGGGGTGGGGGATGGGTGAAAGCACAGTGTATTATAATAAAGTGGGGTGGGGGATGGGTGAAAGCACAGTGTATTATAATAAAGTGGGGTGGGGGATGGGTGAAAGCACAGTGTATTATAATAAAGTGGGGTGGGGGATGGGTGAAAGCACAGTGTATTATAATAAAGTGGGGTGGGGGATGGGTGAAAGCACAGTGTATTGTAATAAAGTGGGGTGGGGGATGGGTGAAAGCACAGTGTATTATAATAAAGTGGGGTGGGGGATGGGTGAAAGCACAGTGTATTGTAATAAAGTGGGGTGGGGGATGGGTGAAAGCACAGTGTATTGTAATAAAATGGGGTGGGGGATGGGTGAAAGCACAGTGTATTGTAATAAAGTGGGGTGGGGGATGGGTGAAAGCACAGTGTATTATAATAAAGTGGGGTGGGGGATGGGTGAAAGCACAGTGTATTGTAATAAAATGGGGTGGGGGATGGGTGAAAGCACAGTGTATTGTAATAAAGTGGGGTGGGGGATGGGTGAAAGCACAGTGTATTATAATAAAGTGGGGTGGGGGATGGGTGAAAGCACAGTGTATTGTAATAAAATGGGGTGGGGGATGGGTGAAAACACAGTGTATTGTAATAAAGTGGGGTGGGGGATGGGTGAAAGCACAGTGTATTATAATAAAGTGGGGTGGGGGATGGGTGAAAGCACAGTGTATTGTAATAAAATGGGGTGGGGGATGGGTGAAAGCACAGTGTATTGTAATAAAGTGGGGTGGGGGATGGGTGAAAGCACAGTGTATTATAATAAAGTGGGGTGGGGGATGGGTGAAAGCACAGTGTATTGTAATAAAGTGGGGTGGGGGATGGGTAAAAGCACAGTGTATTGTAATAAAGTGGGGTGGGGGATGGGTGAAAGCACAGTGTATTATAATAAAGTGGGGTGGGGGATGGGTGAAAGCACAGTGTATTGTAATAAAATGGGGTGGGGGATGGGTGAAAGCTCAGTGTATTGTAATAAAGTGGGGTGGGGGATGGGTGAAAGCACAGTGTATTGTAATAAAATGGGGTGGGGGATGGGTGAAAGCACAGTGTATTGTAATAAAGTGGGGTGGGGGATGGGTGAAAGCACAGTGTATTATAATAAAGTGGGGTGGGGGATGGGTGAAAGCACAGTGTATTGTAATAAAATGGGGTGGGGGATGGGTGAAAGCACAGTGTATTGTAATAAAGTGGGGTGGGGGATGGGTGAAAGCACAGTGTATTGTAATAAAGTGGGGTGGGGGATGGGTGAAAGCACAGTGTATTGTAATAAAATGGGGTGGGGGATGGGTGAATGCACAGTGTATTGTAATAAAATGGGGTGGGGGATGGGTGAAAGCACAGTGTATTGTAATAAAGTGGGGTGGGGGATGGGTGAAAGCACAGTGTATTGTAATAAAGTGGGGTGGGGGATGGGTGAAAGCACAGTGTATTGTAATAAAGTGGGGTGGGGGATGGGTGAAAGCACAGTGTATTATAATAAAGTGGGGTGGGGGATGGGTGAAAGCACAGTGTATTGTAATAAAGTGGGGTGGGGGATGGGTGAAAGCACAGTGTATTGTAATAAAGTGGGGTGGGGGATGGGTGAAAGCACAGTGTATTATAATAAAGTGGGGTGGGGGATGGGTGAAAGCACAGTGTATTATAATAAAGTGGGGTGGGGGATGGGTGAAAGCACAGTGTATTGTAATAAAGTGGGGTGGGGGATGGGTGAAAGCACAGTGTATTATAATAAAGTGGGGTGGGGGATGGGTGAAAGCACAGTGTATTATAATAAAGTGGGGTGGGGGATGGGTGAAAGCACAGTGTATTGTAATAAAGTGGGGTGGGGGATGGGTGAAAGCACAGTGTATTATAATAAAGTGGGGTGGGGGATGGGTGAAAGCACAGTGTATTGTAATAAAGTGGGGTGGGGGATGGGTGAAAGCACAGTGTATTATAATAAAGTGGGGTGGGGGATGGGTGAAAGCACAGTGTATTGTAATAAAGTGGGGTGGGGGATGGGTGAAAGCACAGTGTATTGTAATAAAGTGGGGTGGGGGATGGGTGAAAGCACAGTGTATTATAATAAAGTGGGGTGGGGGATGGGTGAAAGCACAGTGTATTATAATAAAGTGGGGTGGGGGATGGGTGAAAGCACAGTGTATTGTAATAAAGTGGGGTGGGGGATGGGTGAAAGCACAGTGTATTATAATAAAGTGGGGTGGGGGATGGGTGAAAGCACAGTGTATTATAATAAAGTGGGGTGGGGGATGGGTGAAAGCACAGTGTATTGTAATAAAGTGGGGTGGGGGATGGGTGAAAGCACAGTGTATTATAATAAAGTGGGGTGGGGGATGGGTGAAAGCACAGTGTATTGTAATAAAGTGGGGTGGGGGATGGGTGAAAGCACAGTGTATTATAATAAAGTGGGGTGGGGGATGGGTGAAAGCACAGTGTATTGTAATAAAGTGGGGTGGGGGATGGGTGAAAGCACAGTGTATTATAATAAAGTGGGGTGGGGGATGGGTGAAAGCACAGTGTATTATAATAAAGTGGGGTGGGGGATGGGTGAAAGCACAGTGTATTATAATAAAGTGGGGTGGGGGATGGGTGAAAGCACAGTGTATTGTAATAAAGTGGGGTGGGGGATGGGTGAAAGCACAGTGTATTATAATAAAGTGGGGTGGGGGATGGGTGAAAGCACAGTGTATTATAATAAAGTGGGGTGGGGGATGGGTTAAAGCACAGTGTATTGTAATAAAATGGGGTGGGGGATGGGTGAAAGCACAGTGTATTGTAATAAAGTGGGGTGGGGGATGGGTGAAAGCACAGTGTATTATAATAAAGTGGGGTGGGGGATGGGTGAAAGCACAGTGTATTATAATAAAGTGGGGTGGGGGATGGGTGAAAGCACAGTGTATTATAATAAAGTGGGGTGGGGGATGGGTGAAAGCACAGTGTATTATAATAAAGTGGGGTGGGGGATGGGTGAAATCACAGTGTATTGTAATAAAATGGGGTGGGGGATGGGTGAAAGCACAGTGTATTGTAATAAAGTGGGGTGGGGGATGGGTGAAAGCACAGTGTATTATAATAAAGTGGGGTGGGGGATGGGTGAAAGCACAGTGTATTGTAATAAAGTGGGGTGGGGGATGGGTGAAAGCACAGTGTATTGTAATAAAATGGGGTGGGGGATGGGTGAAAGCACAGTGTATTGTAATAAAGTGGGGTGGGGGATGGGTGAAAGCACAGTGTATTATAATAAAGTGGGGTGGGGGATGGGTGAAAGCACAGTGTATTGTAATAAAATGGGGTGGGGGATGGGTGAAAGCACAGTGTATTGTAATAAAGTGGGGTGGGGGATGGGTGAAAGCACAGTGTATTATAATAAAGTGGGGTGGGGGATGGGTGAAAGCACAGTGTATTATAATAAAGTGGGGTGGGGGATGGGTGAAAGCACAGTGTATTGTAATAAAATGGGGTGGGGGATGGGTGAAAGCACAGTGTATTGTAATAAAGTGGGGTGGGGGATGGGTGAAAGCACAGTGTATTGTAATAAAGTGGGGTGGGGGATGGGTGAAAGCACAGTGTATTGTAATAAAGTGGGGTGGGGGATGGGTGAAAGCACAGTGTATTATAATAAAGTGGGGTGGGGGATGGCTGAAAGCACAGTGTATTATAATAAAGTGGGGTGGGGGATGGGTGAAAGCACAGTGTATTATAATAAAGTGGGGTGGGGGATGGGTGAAAGCACAGTGTATTGTAATAAAGTGGGGTGGGGGATGGGTGAAAGCACAGTGTATTGTAATAAAATGGGGTGGGGGATGGGTGAAAGCACAGTGTATTGTAATAAAGTGGGGTGGGGGATGGGTGAAAGCACAGTGTATTATAATAAAGTGGGGTGGGGGATGGGTGAAAGCACAGTGTATTATAATAAAGTGGGGTGGGGGATGGGTGAAAGCACAGTGTATTGTAATAAAATGGGGTGGGGGATGGGTGAAAGCACAGTGTATTGTAATAAAGTGGGGTGGGGGATGGGTGAAAGCACAGTGTATTATAATAAAGTGGGGTGGGGGATGGGTGAAAGCACAGTGTATTGTAATAAAGTGGGGTGGGGGATGGGTGAAAGCACAGTGTATTATAATAAAGTGGGGTGGGGGATGGGTGAAAGCACAGTGTATTGTAATAAAGTGGGGTGGGGGATGGGTGAAAGCACAGTGTATTATAATAAAGTGGGGTGGGGGATGGGTGAAAGCACAGTGTATTATAATAAAGTGGGGTGGGGATGGGTGAAAGCACAGTGTATTATAATAAAGTGGGGTGGGGGATGGGTGAAAGCACAGTGTATTATAATAAAGTGGGGTGGGGGATGGGTGAAAGCACAGTGTATTATAATAAAGTGGGGTGGGGGATGGGTGAAAGCACAGTGTATTAGAATAAAATGGGGTGGGGGATGGGTGAAAGCACAGTGTATTATAATAAAGTGGGGTGGGGGATGGGTGAAAGCACAGTGTATTATAATAAAGTGGGGTGGGGGATGGGTGAAAGCACAGTGTATTATAATAAAGTGGGGTGGGGGATGGGTGAAAGCACAGTGTATTATAATAAAGTGGGGTGGGGGATGGGTGAAAGCACAGTGTATTATAATAAAGTGGGGTGGGGGATGGGTGAAAGCACAGTGTATTATAATAAAGTGGGGTGGGGGATGGGTGAAAGCACAGTGTATTATAATAAAGTGGAGTGGGGGATGGGTGAAAGCACAGTGTATTATAATAAAGTGGGGTGGGGGATGGGTGAAAGCACAGTGTATTATAATAAAGTGGGGTGGGGGATGGGTGAAAGCACAGTGTATTATAATAAAGTGGGGTGGGGGATGGGTGAAAGCACAGTGTATTATAATAAAGTGGGGTGGGGGATGGGTGAAAGCACAGTGTATTATAATAAAGTGGGGTGGGGGATGGGTGAAAGCACAGTGTATTATAATAAAGTGGAGTGGGGGATGGGTGAAAGCACAGTGTATTATAATAAAGTGGGGTGGGGGATGGGTGAAAGCACAGTGTATTATAATAAAGTGGGGTGGGGGATGGGTGAAAGCACAGTGTATTATAATAAAGTGGGGTGGGGGATGGGTGAAAGCACAGTGTATTATAATAAAGTGGAGTGGGGGATGGGTGAAAGCACAGTGTATTATAATAAAGTGGGGTGGGGGATGGGTGAAAGCACAGTGTATTATAATAAAGTGGGGTGGGGGATGGGTGAAAGCACAGTGTATTATAATAAAGTGGGGTGGGGGATGGGTGAAAGCACAGTGTATTATAATAAAGTGGGGTGGGGGATGGGTGAAAGCACAGTGTATTATAATAAAGTGGGGTGGGGGATGGGTGAAAGCACAGTGTATTATAATAAAGTGGGGTGGGGGATGGGTGAAAGCACAGTGTATTATAATAAAGTGGAGTGGGGGATGGGTGAAAGCACAGTGTATTATAATAAAGTGGGGTGGGGGATGGGTGAAAGCACAGTGTATTATAATAAAGTGGGGTGGGGGATGGGTGAAAGCACAGTGTATTATAATAAAGTGGGGTGGGGATGGGTGAAAGCACAGTGTATTATAATAAAGTGGGATGGGGGAGGGGTGAAAGCACAGTGTATTATAATAAAGTGGGGTGGGGGATGGGTGAAAGCACAGTGTATTATAATAAAGTGGGGTGGGGGATGGGTGAAAGCACAGTGTATTATAATAAAGTGGGGTGGGGGATGGGTGAAAGCACAGTAAATGATGTATGCAATGAATTGTTTATTGCACATAGGCTGCCATGAACAATGCATTTACAGGGGAGGATGTGCCGCAAAGAATATTGATCTTTTAAACTGCACAAAAGGTCATTTCACCTGATGAGCGAGTGTTTTGCTCATTCGTCGGGTGATCTGCAGCCTGTTTGCACTGAAAGAGTATAGGGGTTTTTTTTGCATTTTTTGACTCTACGTTTTTTTATCTCCTTTTTTATGTCATATTTTAGATAAATTTGCTTTGTTTTAGATTTGTCCTGGTATGTGGCTTTGATGAAACTTTCTTGATATACTCATTTCCAGTTTAGAAATATTTAGTGTGTTGGCACATGTACATTAGCAGCAATGAACAGACTCTGACCCTTTTGTATCGAAGAATCTAATGAGCATGTGCAAAAGTTGTGACATGACAGGGAGTAGGGTGACATCACCTAATGTGATGGGTGGATCCTGTGTTATCAGCTGTGTATAGAGCTGTTATCTCTCATTGTTATCCTGCCTCTGATGATATGAAAACTGCTGTAAACTCTTCCTGAAAGTATGAGTCTAATACAGCTTTAGTGACCAGTGCAAGAGTACGGATTTTGTTTTTTAATAAAAATCGTGACTTGAAATAGATAAATTTAAGAAACAGTTTGTAATAAATACAAAAACCTGCTTTAAAGGGAATCTGTCACCAGATTTGGGGCCTATAAGCTGCGGCCACCACCAGTAGGCTCTTATATACAGCATTCTAACATGTTGTATATGAGAGTCCAGGCCGCGCCATAGAACATAAAAATCACTTTATAATACTCACCTAGAGGGTCGCCCCGGTGCAGACTGGTGAGATGGGTGTCTCCGTTCTCCGGGACCGGTGCCTCCTCTTTCGGCTATCCTTCTCTTCCTTCTTCTGAAGCCGGCGTGCATAACGTCATACACATAGCCTGGTATTGAGGTCCTGCGCAGGTGCTCTACAATGCGGAGGAGGAGGGCAGATCAAAGTGTGCCTGCGCAGGACATCAGGGTCAGCGACTGTGTATGACGTAGGACGCCCAGCCACCCCCAGCTTCAGAACAAGGAAGATCAAGATGGCCGAAAGAGGAGGCACCGGTCCCGGAGAACGGAGACACCCATCCGACTGTTGTGCACCGGAGCGACCTTCTAGGTGAGTATTATAAAGTGATTTTACATTCTACACAGTGGCCTGGGCTCTTATATACAGCATGTTAGAATGCTGTATATAAGGGCGGCGTCACACGCTGCGATATATCGGGCGATATGTCGTCGGGGTCACGTCGTTAGTGACGCACATTCGGCATCGTTTGACATATCATAGCGTGACAGCTACGTGCGACTGTGAACGAGCAAAAATACTCACCTTATCGTTGCTTGTTGACACGTCGTTCATTTTCAAAATGTCATTCCTCCTTCTGTGCTCCGGTTGCTCATCGTTCCCGAGGCAGCACACATCGCTCCGTGTGACACCCCGGGCACGATGAACACAGCTTACCTGCGGCCGCCGGCAATGCAGAAGGAAGGAGGTGGGCGGGATGTTACGTCCCGTTCATCTCCGCCCCTCCGCTTCTATTGGCCGGCCGCTGTGTGACGTCGCTGTGACGCCGAACGTCCCTCCCCCTTCAGGAAGAGGATGTTCGCTGCCCACAGAGAGGTCGTCCGGGAGGTAAGTGCGTGTGACAGGGGGTTAACGACTTTGTGCGCCACGGGCAACTAATTGCCCGTGACACACAAACGTCGGGGGTGGGTACGATCGCTCGTGCGATCGCACGATATATCGTACCGTGTGACGCCGCCCTAAGAGTCCACTGGTGTTGGCCGCAGTTTATAGGCCCCAAATCTGGTGACAGGTTCCCTTTAAGCGATAGGTCAATTTCTGATAACAGTTGGAATATATACAGGATTAAAGTTGGTTAAAGCTTCACTTCGGACTTCACTGCTACGGGAAGTAGAAAATTTACAAGGAAAGTGTAGACCAAAACTGACAGCCAGTTTTCTCTAATTCTGCCTCCAAAGGGTTAAGAAAAACTATGAAATTAGTCACTCTGAATTAAAGGAGAAGTAGCTCTGGAAGGAACCAGTCTTCCAACCTCTGCAGCTGGAAATCCTGTCTCCCCCAGCACTACAACCCAATAATCTCAGTTTATTAGCAGATTATTGCAGTGTTTCCTATGTGGAATGTGGACAGGCAGATAAAGAGTGAATCGGGGCAGGAGGCCAATGTGCTCAGGCTGGAGGGTGGGTCTGCAGCAATGGAGGAAAGAACTGCTGACCGGCCGATTGTGCGGCGGACACCGCGCATCGTGACCGAGTGACGTCCGAATTACAAAACATCTGGATTCGTCTGTGTGGAAGCTTCAAACCAGAAAAAGCTCGAATGAAGGCACTGTGCGGAGTGTGTCACACAGTAGTGGCCTGCACACGTTACTCGCACTGGGTATATTTAGAAACACGATCTTAATGACTAGTCTTTTTTTCTTTAGAACAGGCAAATTTAACTTCAGGAATCCAGATTAATCTGGAAAGGGTCACATAAGTGTCAACATTAGTGAAAGCAATCAATGTCTTCTCCAAGACCTTGACCTACAGCCCGATCAAAGACCATCTAATTGACTATTCATATTTCCTAATTTAATAAACCTGCAAGTATAGAAAATTATATAAGTATTTTCCATTATTTGGCTCAAATGTAAAATGAGCCGGAAAAATCTGTGGTGTTAGGGTCAAGATATTTTTATCTGTAAAATGCCTTCTTAGGCCCGTTTCACACGTCAGTGAAAAACAGTGACGTTCTTCACTGGCGTGTAAAACACGCACATGTCCCTGCGTGTGCCGTGATTCACGGCACACGTGGGTTGTCTAAGTGCAATCCGGGCTCCGTTCTCCGTGGCTTGTGATTGCACTTAGAGATTCACTCACCTGTGCCCGCTCCCACTCTCCATGGTGCTGATCGCTCCCGCGGTGCAGCATCCGGCCGGCGGTGACCCCCGCAGCAGCTGCTTCCGGGTCGGCTGTGTCGCGCATAATGAATATGCGCGACAGTAATCAGCCGGCTCAGAAGCAGCAGGGAGGACGGGCTGCAGAGGACATCGCTGGAGCCGGGTGAGTTAAAATGTTTTTTATTTTAAAAGTACGTTTTTTTCTGGCACGTGTCTCACGGACCACACCACTGCGTGGTCCGTGGAACATCAGTGATGCCAGAAAAAAATGGACATGTCTCCGTGCAGCAATCACGCACACGCGGGTACGCTGCACGGAGACACGTGCAGTGACAAATCACTGACGTGTGAGCAGACCCATTCATTATAATGGGTCTACGTATGTCAGTGATTCTGGTACGTTTATAAAAAAGCACAAACGTACCAGAATCACTGACATGTGAAAGGGGCCTTAGGCTGCTTTCACACATCAGTTTTTTGCCATCAGGCACAATCTGTTTTTTCCATGCGTTCCTTCCGTTTTTTGACAGATTGCTTGTGATACTGAGCATGCGCAGTTCAAAAAATCGGATCCGTCGTTGGATTCCATCATATGCCGGATGACAACAGATCCGGCGCCCATAAGCTTCCATTATACAACATGCCGGATGGCGCCAGTTCCGGTGTGGTCTGTTTTTTTGCCGGAGACAAAAAAAAAACGTTCCATGCTGCGTCCTTTCCGGCAGCCGGAGGAAGAAATTTTGCCGGATCCTGCGGACGCCGCATGCAACGCAAGGCCATCCAGCACAATCCGGCGCTAATACAAGACAATGGGGAATAAAACAGACACCAGGCTCCCCTTACTCATGGGCCATGTAGCGGCTGCATGGACTGCAACAGAAAAGCGCAGCTCCTCTCTCGCAGAGAGGAGCCGGCTGCTGATCTGCAGGACGGGCACCGGGCCTCTAACCTGCCGGGCCCGGTTGCAATGGTGACCTCAGCGACCATGGTCGTTACGCCTCTGATTCTGGATATAAAAATATTGCCTTGCATTTTAATCCTTCCTGTAATAAGATGGCTACTGAGGAGTGAGCTCTATGGAACAGTATTAACCTGTTATTATTCTCAATGGCCAAAGTGAAAACTGCAAGATGTAGGAATTTTTTTTAACATATAAATAGTGACACTGAAAATATAAAAAAAAAAAATCATCAAAACTCTTAAACATCGCTAAACAAAATTTGATTTAAACAATAGTGATTACACATTTGCTTTAAAGAGTAATGATAATTTTAATTTTATAAATCAATAGTACTCATGAAAATGTGTAACTTTGTAATATATATTAAAGAAATCTGCTTCTTTCTCCATCAGGACTGATCATTCATTTCCAATATTTTCAATTCAGTGGTAAAATCTGAATTCAGTGGCAGATTATTACATTGGTGAATTAGGAGATAAGCGTTGGTGCTAATAAAATACTATGTAGAAGGTAGGAGGAGGGAGGAGCTCTGCCTCTAACACCTCACTTTTCCTCTACCCCTACTTCTGCCTCTAGCTCCTCCCTCTATCTTTAGCTCCTCCCTCTGCCTCTAGCTCCTCCTTCTACCTCCTCCCTCTGCCTCTAGCTCCTCCCTCTTCCTCTAGCTGTTCCTTTTGCCTCTAGGTCCTCCCTCTGCCTCTACCTCCTCCCTCTGCCTGTAGCTTCTCACTCTGCCTCTAGCGCCTCCCTCTGCCTCTAGCTTCTCCTTCTGCCTATAGCTCCTTCCTCTGCCTCTAGCTCCTTCTACCCCCTCCCTCTAGCTCCTCCTATCTCTAGCTCCACCCTCTTCTTCTAGTTCCTCCTTATGCCTCAAGACCCTCTTTTTGCTTCTAGATTATCCGTCTGCCTCCAGCTCCTCCTTCTGCCTCTAGCTCCTTCCTCTATCTATAGCTCCTCCCTCTATCACCTCCTCCTTCCTATAGCGCCTCCTTCTTCCTCTAGCTCCTCCTTCTGCCTCTAGCTCCTCCCTCTGCCTCTAGTTGCTCCCCCCACTATATAGAAATGTATCCTTATCAATCGTCATCTCCTATCTCAGTAATGTAGTAGCCTGTCTTCACTCAATGCAGATTGAGAATTTTTAGAATGAACAATGGGTCCAGGAGGAGACAGAAGCAGATTTGTCCAATAAGATATCTTACAAAGTTGCTTATTTTCAGGTGCACTAATGATTTATGAAATAAAAATTAAAACAGTAGTCACTCTTTAAGTGTTAGTGTTACTTTGTACAGGGCGTAATACAACATATTTTAAAGCATTGTCTGAATATAACAAACCCCAATAGACACCACAGGTCTAAAGGCCCCGTCACACACAGAGATAAATCTTTGGCAGATCTGTGGTTGCAGTGAAATCATGGACATATTGTTCCATTTGTACACAACCACAAACCTCGCACTGATTGTCCACAATTTCACTGCAGCCACAGATCTGCCGCAGATTTATCTGTGTGTGTGACAGGGCCTTAAGGGATACTTTGCATGCTGCGACATCGCTAGCCGATGATAGCGATGCCGAGCGCGATAGTCCCCGCCCCCATCACACATGCGATATCTTGTGATAGCTGCCGTAGCGAACATTATCGCTACGGCAGCTTGACACGCAGTTACCTGCCCTGTGACGTCGCTCTGGCTAGCGACCCACCTCCTTCCTAAGGGGGCAGGTCGGGCGGCGTCACAGCGACATCATACGGCATGCGGCCAATAGAAGTGTAGGGGCGGAGATGAGCGGGATGTAAACATCCCGCCCACCTTCTCCCTTCCGCATTGCCGGTGGACGGCGGGCGCAGGTAAGGAGATGTTTGTCGGTCCTGCGGCTTCACACACAGCGATGTATGGAGCTGCAGGAACGACAAACAACATCGTACCTGCGGACGCACCGACATTATGAAAATGAACGACGTGACACAGATCAGTGATTTTTGACTGTTTCATGCTCATTCATCTTGTCTCCTAAGCTTTACACGTTGCGACATCGTTACCGGCGCCGGATGTGCGTCACTTTCGATTTGTCCTCGACGACATCGCAGTAGCGATGTCGCAACGTGTAAAGTACCCCTAATGCTCTGCAATATTGTTGCCTTCAAAAACACCCGAGTATGACCAAAAGAAACCCTGATAAAACAGTAAAGGCTACTTTACACGCTGCGATCTCGCTAGCGAGATCGCTAGCGAGCGTACTCGCCCCTGTCGGTTGTACGTCAGGGCAAATCGCTGCCCATGGCGCACAACATTGCTCGGACCCGTCACACTACTTACCTGCCTAGCGACGTCTCTGTGACCGGCAAACCGCCTCCTTTCTAAGGGGGCGGTTCGTTCTGCGTCACAGCGATGTCACTAAGCGGCCGCCGAATAGAAGCGGAGGGGCGGAGATGAGCGGGACGAACATCCCCCCCACCTCCTTCCTTCCTCATTGTGGGCGGCCGCAGGTACGGTGAGGTTCTTTGTTCCTGCGGTGTCACACATAGCGATGTGTACTACCGCAGGAACAACAAACTACATCATACACGCAGAAGCAACGATATTTGGGAAATGGACAGCGTATCAACGGTCAACGATAAGGTGAGTATTTTTGATCGTTAGCGGTCGCTCGTACGTGTCACACGCAATGACGTCGCTAACGAGAAGGGATGTGCGTCACGAATTCCGTGACCCCAACGACATCGCGTTAGCGATGTTGTTGTGTGTAAAGCGGCCTTAAGTTCTCCAGCAACACTTAATTGTATAAATAGCACCTGGTTACACTAGCAAATTCTTCTTACTTACGTGTAGGGGGACCAAGTATAATTACCAGTTCTATTTTCTCATACTGTGCAATGCTAATAACTAGTGTGTTTTAGGTCTTCCATTGAACATTGGACCTGACCATAATTTCTGGTTTAATTTTAATAACAGAGGAGCAGTATAGCTCCTCACACAGTGATAGATAGTTATAAAGTACATGCAAATCTCCCAGCATTTCTCCACGCTATCTCACAACAGTTCCAGACCTGCCTATACAGGTCCTGTGGTCGCTTGCCGAGATCTGTGAGCGTCAAACTCTACACCTGTGCCTATTTTCTTCAGGAGTAGATTTATTGGAAACCACCGCACCATTTACAACAGGTATGACTCAAGATAGGGAAGATTCGGTTGTACTTAGAAATCAGATGTTTTTGGCTGAAGAACAAATAGTACATTGATGCAGCTGTAAATCTAGTAGACCAGGAAGTGGTCCATCACCTTTGCCTGTAATAATGATATTGATTTTCTTGACCAATTTTATTCCCTTATGTTATATTACAAGGGTTATCCTCTGCACTTGTCTCCTTTACATGGATTATAGTAGAGACAATGCTACCATCACATAATCCTTTACAGATAGCAATAGACAGAAAGCAAGGGCTTGAAGTTCTTGAAGACACTTTATAGTTTAATGGACCTTTTCACCTTTCGTTACAACACACACAGGGAGTGCAAAGTTCACTATTTCCTTGGATAAAATCCTGACATTAAATAAATTATTAAACAATTTGATTAATTAAAATGGTTAAATATTTATTTATTTTATACTACTGTTATGTAAGGATCTATTTTCAGCAGTTTATTGTTTTTAACTTATTCAGTGCCTTATAACATTGCAATCCATGGCTACAGTACCCCGACCCTATTAAACTGGAAATGCAGTGCTCCTATAGTGTTTTTATAACAATATCAGGCAAAGAGAAACATACAGTGCTGTCGCAAAAGCCCCCATAACGTTCGAGAACAGCTCAAGAGACCCAATAGAAAGTCAGCCACAGCACCCTTTTCGAGCATCAGCCACCAAACACCCATATGGTGCTACCGACAGAAACTTGCATGTTGGTCAGATGTATGCGCCCTTATAGCATTCTAAATCCTATACAGACATAAGTGTTGCCCCTCTCTCCCCCTTCATTATGTAGCAATGTCTCCATCCTGTACTAATGTCCCCCATCCTGGATCCCTTCCTGGTAAATATGTCGCTCATCCTGGTAAATAAGTCTTCCATCCTGGTAAATATGTCTTCCATCCCAGTAAATAAGTCTCTCATCCTGGTATATATGTTCCCTATTCCGGGCCCCTTCCTGGTAAATATTCCTCCCATCCTGGTCTATATGGCTTTCATCCTGAGCCCATTCAAATCATGTTAAATATGTCCCCCATCCTTGTATATATGTCTCCCATCCTGGTCTCTTGACTGGTAAATATGTCCCCCATCCTGATATATATGTCCCTTATCCTAGTACCCGTCATGGTAAATATGTCCCCATCCTGGGCCACTTTCTGGTAAATATGTCCCCATCCTTGTATATATCCGTCATCTTGGTAAATATGTCCCCCATCCTAGGCACCATCCTGGTATATATACCCCCCATACTGGTATATATGACCCTAATCCTGGATCCCTTCCTGGTAAATATGTCCCCATCTTGTTATATATGTTTTTATCCTGGCATATATGTCCTTATCCTGTGTTCCTTCCTGGTACATATATAGTGCCTGTCATGTCTCTAACCTGATGCGTTTCTGCGCAGCAATGCATTTCAGCTAGATTTGCGTCCTCGGACAGACATGCAGCTGAAGTTGGTGTAGGGGTCAGCGAGGTCGCCCCTGTACCTCTTAGGCCCCTTTCACACATCCGTTTTTGGCCATTAGTTACAATCTGTCGAAATGTAAAAAAAAACGGATCCAGCGCTTGATCCGTTTTTGTCTCATTGACTTGTATTAACGACGGATTGTGACGGATGGGCTCACGTTGCAGCCGTCATACGACGGATCTGTCGACAACTGTGACGGACACAACATCCATAGGAACGTGTGCGTTGAAAAAACGGACAGCAATGGATCTGTCGGTACTTGTAATGGAAGCCGATGGGCGCTGGATCCGTGGTCGTTATCCGTCAAATGACGGATCCGTCGACTGGTTCCATTTTTTATATCTAAGTATGCCTAGAAGTGTTTTACATTCACTTCTGGTCATGATATCTCTCTCTCTCTCTCTCGTCCTGAATGAGTTAGGTTTTCTATAGAAAATAACATTGATCATGAAAAAATAATGGCACGATGGATCTGTTTTTTTTACAGAATCCATCGCATCAGTTTTACAACAATCTGCAATGGATCAGTCACATTAGTCACAAAACGGTTTGTGACTGATCCAAAAAACTGATGTGTGAAAGAGGCCTTAGCTGTTGTGACCTCTGTGACCGTAATCATCATGGTTGTGGATGGTCAGTTTACATATATTGATGCACTTTTTACAATAGTTGTACAATCCAGTTCACATTACCTAATAACCATCTCTGTAGTTCATCTTTTTTTAACTTCTTGGGGTTTTTTTTAACCTGAAAAAAGAGGCTACATATCTCTAAAATTTAAAAACTTATTCCCAGTATGCAATTAATTAATTTTTCAATGGGACTGCTGGAGATAGCTCTATACAGTGCTCAGCTATAGCCTGCAGTCTCATAATGAATGAATGGTATCATTCTCTGGAATGATGGGGCTCCAACAGCTAAACCCCTATATATCTTCATTTATCACCTATCACGTAGCATATGCTACCGCTACATTCTTCAGGAGATTATTGGGTGTCAGCCCCACCTGAGCCACCTTAGTGATCAAATTTTCCAGTGGTCTTCCCAGCACAAAGTAAAGGCCCATCTCCAGACCTAATCAGGCTCTTCCGAAGAAATTAGTAGTCTTAATATTCCAACCCATCAAGAGCATGAAGGAATCTATGAGTATATATCTTGAGGTAAGATCTTGGAAAAGGATATTGGACTCAGTGTTACTGATAGACTTGGTTAGGTATAAACAGAGGGGCAGGTTCTCCAACCTTGATATTAAAATGTCCCTTACAGGAGTATAGACTTTGGGCAGGGAGTTCCTAGATAGCATCCCAGAGTAGTTTGTTCGTAGTTTTCATAAAAGCAAACTGCTGAGAGCTTACACATAATATTTCTAAAGAAATATACAGAAATGTGCTGGCTCAAATTTGAGATCATTTCATGAAATACGATAATGTATGATATGAATTATTTCTTTATAGAAAACGTTTTGGAAAAAGGTCCTTGTAATATTTATTCCTATGGTGATTCTTCCTGCTGTAAGTTTTTTCCATCCGTGACACCTCTACACCTAACATGTTATGTTAAGGAATAAGGCCCTGGGTTATCTCCTGCTCTTTCCTGATCACTTGCTTGACACGAGAGGTTAAATATGCATCAGTAATTAGCATTTTCACATTTCTGGCTTGCCATGAAATAAGTCTGACTTGTGAAATATTATGAGTGTAGCTCTGGTGAAACATTATTTTTTCTGTCAATCACGGAGCCTGTTGATGTATGCATTCCTTTATCCTGAGAGATTTTCCTAGTGGAAATGCACCGTCTGACAGACCACATAAAGGATTTTCCAAATGAGCAGGGTAATAGAATCAAACTGCATGAGTGCTTTTGGGGCTTGTTTGTTTTTTTTGGGAGGCGAGGTTAATCCTCAGCTTTTTGGAAGAGGAGGAGATGCAGAGTGAAGTTTATTCCTTTTTTGAGTTAGTTGATGTGTTTCCACGCAAGATCCCAAACTTCAAAGACCAAAGTGTAGACTGTTGGAAAGTACGGGATAAAATATGTATACCGGCTTCCTCTTTCCATCTAAAAGACAAAAAATAACAAGCTCACGTTGAGCTAAAAACATTATTGCTGCTTTTCCAAACCCATGAAGAACCGTTTAACTCAATCTATTTATTTAAATTTCTTATTAATGAGAAAATGTTAACTCTGGCATGGTCAACCTCATGAAGGTCTCCTCATCTGCATAAACAAAGCAATTTTAGGAGTCAAGACAACCCCTTTACTGATCTTAGCCATTGCAGCAATCAGATAATTTGCCAAGGGAAGTTGATGTCGGCTATGTATTACCTCTACATCAGAAAGGTCTTATTACATGTATCCTGAATAATAAATGGAGTGAAGTTTAACTAAGCACATATAGAGGATAGATCCAAACATTGCTCCCCTTTATGAAGTCCATATGCTTTAAAGGTCATACCAACAGGCTTTGTCTTTCTGAGACCCTTTTAATTTGGTGCAGTTAAAAAATATGATTAGATGAACCTAAATTTCAAATTCTGTGGTTCAGTAGAGAATTTTGGGAAGAGAGGTAACATTAGGCCTTGTTCACACTTGCACTGTAGTTCCCATTTATAATGTATAAATCAAAAAGATGTGGGTGTGCACTACCGCATTATACCTTATGCTGGTGCCGGGGAGGAGTAAGCTTGGTCCGGTCAAGATAAGCCACTGCGTTGGTCCTGGGTGCTCGTGGAAACAAGATGATGATCCAAGTAGTCCCAAGTAGAAAGTACCGCCTGGTACTTCCACGGGTCCGAAACAGCCGTCATCCCTAGAGAGCCTGCACCCGGCTATCTTACCGCTGTTTTATATCACTCCATGGATTAAATAAAGAACAGTTTTGGATTTTCCCTGTGAGTGCCGTGGCTTTCTTTCTACTTGGGACCATTTATAAGGTGTGATGAATACTATCAGAGCACAACAAACCTCAAGGTCCATCAGTTTTTGTGGGGGTATCATCCAATCCTTGAGATGGGTTGGGTCAGACAGCACTGTAAACACAGAAATAGCACATTGTTACCAGTTTAAATTAGGCGGGCTCAACTTTCCACATCAGTTTTGATCACTACACAAGTAGGAAGCTAGATAGTCTTCCAAAATGTGGCATGTCTATCTACAATAAGATTAAAAGTAAGAAATTCGAACACCTATCCCATCCCATTCGTTGGCCAACTGTTAAGTTGAAGGCCAAATTTAGAGTAGAAAGCTATATTTCACAGAATATGGGTCACCTTGTGAAAACTGAGTTTGGTAATGCCGATTCAACCATAATGAAGATGCAACCTGAGGCTCAAGGAAAACAGTACATATATGGCGAAGAATATGTAAAGATCTTCACATTATAGGTCATCAGGGAAGCAGAGTGCCAATTGTTGACAATATATAATCAGAAAATTACTATTAAATGAACATATTAAGTTAATCATGTTTTTATGCAACCGCATATTAAAAAAAAAACAAAACAGTTTTCCTATCAGCCACTACAGCGCTGACAATACACTGGTGGTTTCTAATTTCTGCAACTTGTATATAAGCTGTGCTGTGTAGTATGGGACTGCATACGCAGAGTCATCTTCTAGTTATATATTATTTGAGAAGAATCTGTCAGTAGCATCAGCCCCACTAAGCCGTCTATATGGGCATATGGGTCATAGGAAGTGGAATAAAATGATACTTAATATAATAAAATTATCTATTTGCTCAGTGTATGACAGAGTTGCTTATTTCTGTATATACGATTGATTTATGAAATAAAAATTATTAAAATGTTAATAATTTATATAATTTATTTTTAATAAAATTATTAAAAATAAAAATGCCGGATGACGGTTACGCTCTAACTATCTCACTCCATCCATTTTTAGGCTATGTCGGCACTTTGCGTCGAGGTAGTTGCAGTTCTAAACACATCCTCTGGCAGAAATGTTTTTTGCCAAAGTTGCTTTTGACCACAAAAACGCTATAAATACACTTGCGTTTTACCGCGTTTTGGCCGCGATTTACATGCTTTTTCATTGCTTAAAGTCAGATGCGTTTTGAATACAAATACACTGCTAAATAAAGTTTTAACATTCAAACACTATGAAAAAATGGGAAAAAATTGATAACAAATATCAAGATTAAAATCATAAACAAAATAGATTATTTTATTAAAATTATAACTGTGTATTAATATTTATGTATAAAGTTACGTTAATGTTTATCTTATTTTTAATTGTCGAACTATGTGTATGTGTAAAGGGACATATCATGCCTTTAATATAATGTCAAAAACGCATGCAATTAAATTGTCAAAAACGTATGTTTTCTGCATCCAGAAAGCATGTAAAACGCTGGGATTTTGATGTAGATTGCGTTTTGCAACTTCTCATTGACTATAATGTTACTAAAACACAGCCAAAATGGCAAAAACAATTGACATGCTGCTTCTTTAAACGCTGAGTTTTTCCTCAAAAATATGCAAATTAAACGCTGCGTTTTGAACTGCAAAGTGCGCACAAGAAAACCCTATTTCCCATAGACATTGCTGGAAAATGAAAACGCATGCATTTTGGCATTAAAATGCTGCAGTTGAAAACGCTACGGAAACGGAGGTAAAAACGCAAAGTGCACACATAGTCGGGCTTTGCACGTTGCGACATCGCAAGCCGATGCTGCGATGTCGCCCGCGATAGTCCCCGCCCCCGTCGCAGGTACGATATCGTGTGATAGCTGGCGTAGCGAAAATTATCGCTACGCCAGCTTAACATGCACTCACCTGTCCTGCGACCGTCGCTTTGGCCGGCGACCCGCCTCCTTCCTAAGGGGGCGGGTCGTGCGGCGTCATAGCGACGTCACACGGCAGGCGGCCAATAGCGGCGAAGGGGCGGAGATGAGCAGGACGTAAACATCCCGCCCACCTCCTTCCTTCCGCATATCCTACGGAAGCCGCGGTGATGCCGGTAGGAGATGTTCCTCGCTCCTGCGACTTCACACACAGCGATGTGTGCTGCCGCAGGAGCGAGGAACAACATCGGACCGTCGCGTCAGCGTAATTATGGATTACACCGATGCTGCACCGATGATACGATTACGACGATTTTGCGCTCGTTAATCGTATCATCTAGGCTTTACACACTATGATGTCGCATGCGATGCCGGATGTGCGTCACTTTCAATTTGACCCCACCGACATCGCACCTGCGATGTCGTAGTGTGCAAAGCCCGCCTAAGACTTGATAAATATTGATGGAAAACTGCAGTGACACCTGCCTTCTATGCCAATTTTTATCCTTTATTGCTTTGGGTATACATGTACATATTTTTGGTAGCCTGCTAGCCTTTATGGCTATGCTGGTTTGTTTTCTTGCTTTACTCCACCTACCCCAATCATTGAGTGTCTAGGCTGAGACCGCACTTTGCGTTTCCACCTGCGTTTCAGCTGCGTTTTAGGTCCGTTTTGAGAAGCACCTTTTTCATGCCAAAAGACATGCGTTTTGATTTTCCAGCAAAGTCAATGGAAAGTGGTGATTTTCAGACCGCACTTTGCGTTTCTAAACACTGAGTTTAATTTGCATATTTTGTGGCAAAAACCATGCGTTCAAGAAGCAGTATGTCAATTGTTTTTGTCATTTTGGCTGCATTCTACACCCATTGAAATCAATGAGTTGTAGAAAATCGCTGCCAAAATGTGAAGCAGTGCGCTTGCATTGCAGTTGTCGCGGGCGGGGAGGAGGGTGTCAGCACTGCGGTCACCCCTCTGCTCGGGTCCGGCTGCTGCTGCTCAGTGGCGGCTCGAGCGGTGGGCCGGATCCCGGGGGTTCTCGAGCGGCGCTCCTCGCCCATGAGTGAAAGGGGATTGGGTTTTGGGATATAGTCTATTGTCCGTGACGCCACCCACGGTTGTGGTGATTTGTTAGCACCACCGCTGCTCGGTGTGGGGATCCCGGGAGTGATGGTGTGAAGCAGCAAGTTGTTGTGTTGCCCCTCCGTGGGTAGGGGTTGGTGATCCCGGGGCCCAGTGATGAGGTGGGAGATGCAGGGCTTGGTGGGCGCAGGGACGCGGGGACAGCGCTGTGCCTTGCGGCACTGTGGTACTCACTCAGCCTGAGACGTTGACACAGTTCTCGGTAAAACACACGGCTGGAAAGACGGTTCCCACGGACGGCTGCACTTGCTTACCCCAGTAGGTGACGGTGATGTCCCTTTTCCTGCACTTGATGTTGTTGATGGTCTCGATGGGTTCCCACCGGTAACCCGCTCCCCGGCTTCAAGCTGGACCGGAGGAGTTCTACTCTTTGCCTGCAGGCGCTGGCCCTTAGAAACTGGTGCCCTGGCGGTGGCGGTGTCTCCACTGTAATGGTTGGGCTGTTGCCTTAAATCGGGACTTGGTTGTTGGGGGATCGACGTCCCCTTCACTGACGGATTTGGCAAATTATGGCGACTCCTAGCCTTGCCGGGGTCCGAGAGGCCCCTGCCCTGGTGCTGATTGTCCTTTGTACACTGCTCCAGACCGCCGGGCCACCACCCGTCCGCGGTCCTTCCAGGAACTTCCAAACGGTCACCCCTCCGGACAATCACCGCCGTTGCTGACCTTGCTGACTCTGTCCTGCACACAGCTGGACCAACTTCAGGCTTTTCTACTCTCACTTTTACTCCTTTTCTCCAGTTTTCTCCTTTGCTCCTCTACCACTTCACTTCCTTAACTCATCTTAGCTGTTTACTCCTTCACTTCCCTAGCTTAACTCTCTACTCAAGCTCTCCCTGAGCTAATCTCAGCTTCACACTCTAGCTCTTCCCTGAGCTTTCTGCCTGGTTCTTCCCGCCTCCAGAGCTGTGAACTCCTCGGTGTGCGGAGCCAACCGCCTGGCCCACCCCCTGGTGTGAACATCAGCCTCTGGAGGAAGGCAACAAGGATTTTGGTAGCCTTGATGTTCCTAACTGGGGTGTAGGGTGTGGTGGTGCAATGACCTGTGACCCCTGGCTTGCCCAGGGCGTCACATTCCCCCTTAGCAAAATGCAGACCGTCCGCGGGCTGCCTGTCCAACACCGGTTTTATTTTCTGAAAAATATATAAAATTAAACGGTAACATATTTACATTTTTAATAATTCTTCCCATAACGGGAGGCACATTTCTTTAACGTTGCAAACGGTTCACGGTTACGGTTTCCGCTCTCTCCCACCCAAGCAACCTGGCCCTGATGCTGCCCCTAAAACCCAGGCAGCACCCCTTGACCCACAGTCCAGCACAAGTTACCCGAGCGGGATATGTCCTTCCCCTCCAGAGGATAGCCACCGGTCCCTGTGGTGGCTGGGCCCCAGCCGACTCTACTGCGGGCCCTCCCTCCAACCTGCCTCTCCGGAGGCGGCATTGCGGAAACGGTAACGGCAAACAACTTATTTACAAGCCACTAACGTCTGTGGTTGCCCTGCAAGTTCACGGGCTTGTCCATGAGCAGTTCCTCATGCAAACTTTTTAAACGGTCCCCACGGGGACAACGGTGTCGGCAACGGCCGGTTTTCCAAATCACGGTCAATCAGGTTACTTTCCAGTTATCATCATTTACCATTTTTCAACAAACTTTTCAAAACTTTCAAACACTTTTAAACAAACACAATTCAGTCAAACACCCCCCCCCCCCTTTTTAAAGGACGGTCTCCCTGTACCTAAGTGGGGGTCTACCTAGGTTGGGACGGGTGGACCTCCAGGGTCCGGTGTCAGTGTGGCTAGGCAGTGGGGCAGAGGGAACAATCGGTTCCTCCTCCCGGCTATCGTGTGGGGCAGGCGGAGGCATAGGGGAGCTGGGCACAGATTCATCCCTGGGCACTGGCACTGGTTCTGGCTCACGGTTGACCGCTTCCACCACTTCTTCATCCACAGGTTGTGGGAACAGTATCACTGGTAGAATCACCGCGCCGTTCTGTGTAGGCCAGTCTGCTGGGAAGTCACCCATCACAGTGTGGATCACCTCTTTTGCCTTTTCTGCTGGTGGAGGAACTGGTACGTCAGCCATTGCCCTCAATGCTGGTGGGCACCTTTTCAGATGGTCCCGGGAAACCGTGGCCAAAGTGCCCCCTTGGTCACGACTGATCTGGTAGGCCTTCCCATCTTCCCATCCTGTGGGTTGTATGACGTATGGGATTGGTTCTCATTGATCATCCAGCTTGTGGGTCTTCCTCTTCCGCTTTAACACCACATCTCCTGGCTGGAAAGGGCCCGCAGACGCTTTCTGGTTGAATAGCTGCTCCTGCTGTTCTCGACTTCGACTTAAGTTCTTCTCATCATACTCCTGAATGTGCCGGTATTGTGCTCTCCGCCGAGTTTCCCATTCAGCTGTCGAAGGTAGTGCTTCTGGGGCCTCCAACCCTATTTCCAGGTCCACCGGCAGGCGGCCGGGTCGAGACCTCATCAGATATGCTGGGGTGCACTTTGTCGAGCTGGACGGGATATTGTTGTACATATCGACCAAGTCGGGTAGCTTCTCCGGCCACAGGTTCCGCTCTTCCAGCGGTAACGTCTTGAGGAGTCCCAGGACCAGGTGGTTCATCTTCTCACACATGCCGTTGGTCTGGGCATGGTAAGGGGTGGTCCGGATCTTCTTACAGCCGTACAACTGGCAGAACTCGTGGAACACCTCCGCTTCAAAAGCCGGGCCTTGGTCGGTAAGCACTTTTTCTGGATATCCATGTGGGCGGCAGAAATAAGCCTGGAACGCTCGAGCAGCAGTTCGACCAGTTAGGTCCTTGACGGGGACAACCACCATGAATCTTGAATAGTGGTCTACGATGGTCAACGCATAGGCGTACCCACTTCTGCTGGGGGTATGCTTGACATGGTCTAGGGCGACCAGTTCCAGCGGTTGATGTGTGATGATTGGGTGTAGGGGCGCCCTCTGGCTGGTCTCGTCAGCGTGCAAGGACCACACTCTCGGCACCAGGCCTCTACTCCCGCATCCCACTCCAGTAGAACCGCTCTCTCAACAGCATCTCCAGCTTCTTCCACCCGAAGTGTCCGGCACCATCATGGTAGGCCCGCAAAACAGTAGCCACATCAGCTTGGGGAATAACCAACTGGCAGATTTTCTCATGGGTCTTCGGGTTGATCAGCTCACGGTACAGCTTCCCTTGATGTAGATAAAGCCGTTTCCGTTCCTTCCACAAGCGCTGGGCTTCAGCTGGAGCGGCAGGGTCCATTCCAACAGCACCTTGTTCCACCAGGGTCTTGACGAGGCGGACAGCCGGCGCCTGGTTTTGAGCTTCCTGCCACTCTTGACTGGGCCGTGGGTCCAGATCCACCCGTTGTTGGTGTACTTGTACCTTCTCAGTTGGTGGCTGGTGAAATGCAGGCAACTCAATCTCTTCGAGGTCATCATCCTCGCCCCCTTCTTCTGACCAATGGGGCATTCGGGAGAGTGCATCAGCATTAATGTTGACACGACCAGCTCGGTACTTGATGGTGAAGTCGTAGTTGGCTAGCTGGGCCACCCACCGCTGCTCCAATGCGCCCAGCTTGGCCGTGTCCAGGTGGGTCAACGGATTGTTGTCCGTGAAAGCGGTGAATTTTGCTGCAGCCAAGTAGTGGCGGAACCGCTCTGTGATAGCCCATACCAATGCCAGGAGCTCGAGCTTGAAGGAGCTGTAGTTCTCGGGGTTCCTTTCAGTTGGCCTAAGCTTCCGGCTAGCATAAGCAATCACTTTCTCCTTCCCATCCTGGACCTGGGACAGGACTGCTCCCAGTCCCACATTGCTGGCGTCGGTATAGAGGATGAATGGGCAGCCATAGTCAGGATACGCTAGGACCTCTTCCCCAGTCAAGGCCGCTTTCAGCTGGCCGAAGGATTCTTCATGCATTTCTTCCCACACCAGTGGGGCCCCTAGGGGTCTACCACCCTTGGTCTGTCCCACGAGGAGATTTTGCATGGGGGCAGCCATCTTCGTGTACCCTTTGATAAAGCGCCGGTAGTACCCCACCAGACCCAGAAACTGCCTTACTTCCCTCACTGTGGTTGGTCTCGGCCAGCCCTGGATGGCAGTGATGTTCTCAGGGTCGGGGGCGACACCTTCTGCACTTACCACGTGCCCCAGGTATTGCACTCTGGGTTTCAGCAGGTGACACTTAGAAGGCTTCAATTTCATCACGTATTTGGCAAGGGACGCGAACACCTCGGCCAGGAGCTCCAGATGGGCTTCATACGTCTGGGAGTAAACAATCACATCATCCAAGTACAATAGGATGGTCTCAAAGTTTAGGTGTCCCAGACAGCACTCCATCAGCCGTTGGAAGGTTCCTGGGGCGTTGCACAGCCCGAACGGCATACTATTGAATTCACAGAGCCCCATCGGGGTGGTGAAGGCGGTTTTCTCCCGGTCTTCCGGGGCCACGGTCACTTGCCAGTACCCACTGGTGAGGTCAAGGGTAGAGAAGTAATTTGCAGTTCTCAGTGCGGCCAAAGACTCTTCAATACGAGGCAGTGGGTAGGCATCTTTATGGGTTATCTGATTAATCTTCCGGTAGTCCACACACATCCACATGGTACCATCCTTCTTCTTGACCAGTACCAACGGAGCGGCCCAGGGACTACAGCTGTCCCGAATAACCCCTGCCTCCTTCATATTCCTCAACATATCTTTGGCACACTGGTAATGTGCAGGGGGAATAGGCCTGTACCTCTCTTTGAAAGGGGGGTGTTCACCGGTGGGGATGTGGTGTTGGACCCCTTTGATCTGCCCAAAGTCTAGTGGATGTTTACTGAAAACTTGTTCATACTCCTGCACCACCCTATACACCCCTGCTTTGTGATGTGTAGGAGTATCGTCAGTGCCCACGTGTAACTGTTGTTGCCACTCCTTTACCACCCCTTGTGGCGGGGAAGTGCTGGTGGTAGGTGGGGAGACTGAGGGACCGGCTTCGTGGATGGTGTGGGGATCCAGGGTGAGCAGCTTGGCAATGGTGGCATACTGGGGAAGCCTGACTTCTTCCTCCCCACAGTTCAACACCCTCACAGGCACTCTCCCCTTCTTTACATCCACCACCCCTCGGGCGGCCATTACAGTGGGCCAGTGCTCGGAGGGCATGGGCTCCATCATGGCAGGGTAGTCACGCCCCTGAGGCCCTACTGCTGCCCTACACCAAATCATCATCTCACTCCTAGGGGGCACAGTCAATGGAGCAACATCCATCACTCTCACTCCACCAATCTACCCTCCTGTTGAGCTTACATGCTGGCGGTACATCAGGGCTCGGATCTCACGCTGCACGGCTCTCTGCCGGCTTCCCGCCGCTGTGGCGGCTAGCTGTTGCAATAGGGTCAACACATCAGCCATGCAGTGTTCCATCACATTGGTTCCCAGCACTTTCTTCGGGTTATGATCACTGGGTTCATTCATGATCACAATCATACCCTGGTGTTGCAGTTCAGCTTGCCCCACTGTCATAGCCACTTGTTTATACCCCACCTGGGTCAATGGGAGTCCATTAGCAGCAATTAGCGTTATACTAGTATCTGGGGGTGCCAGCTCGTCTATTCCCCAATACCGCTGGTACAACGTGTATGGTATGGTGGTTACCTGTGATCCAGTGTCCAAGAGAGCCATCACTGGTATGCCGTCCACAGCCACGGGGATGATGGGGCGGGCCCCGATATATCGGTCCCGCCAGTCCGGGGGGCCACGATGTTCTACTCCTGAGGATTGGCCCGGGGCCCCAGGGGTTGCTCGTTTAACGGGCACTGTCGGAAGTAATGACTAGGCTTACGGCACTTGTAGCAGATTGGAGGTCTGCTCCGCGGGTTATTAGCACTTCTCCGCTGCATCCAGGGAACATCCTCGGGGCTGTCAGCAAGCTGTATCTGTGCTGGAGGCTGAGATCTGGTCAAAGGTTGTAGTGCAGCAAGGATCTTGGCGAGGTCTCCGTCCATGCGACGGACCTGGGCTGCCAGTTCTTCCACTGTGCTGCTTGGGGCTGCAGGTATTGGAGAGGTTGGTAGGGCAGGGGCCGCCACAACGGGGGCCGTCTCGACGGGCCACGGGGCTGGCTCCAGGACTTCTGCAGCTGGGGGCTGTAGTGCTTTAATGGCCCGTTCCTTTAACACAGCAAAGTCCACATCAGGGTGTTCTAGGGCCCACAGCCGGAGTTGTTTGCGATCCTCAGGGGATCCCATCCCCTGCACAAATTGCTCTACTAACATCTTGTTGCTATCCGCCTCATTGATAGGGTTCACCCGCTTTAGCGTGCGGAGGGCGGTCTGCAGATGTAAAGCATAGTCCCGAATGCTATCCACAGCCCGTTGCCGGCACTGGTAAAACTGCATCCTCAGCTCAGCTTCAGTCCGGGTCTCAAAGGCAGTCTGTAGCTTCTCAAAGATGGTGGCTACAGAGAGCCGGTCCCCCTCAGCCCAGGTCTCCGCCTCCTGCTCAGCCGCGCCGGTTAACTGGCCCAGCACTACCGGCGCACGTTGCTTATCGGTCAGGGGATACAGTTCTAGCAACAGGTTAAGCTTTTTCCGGAAGACCTGTAAAGCATCAGGTTTCCCGTCATACTGCGGTAGCCAGGTAGCTCCGGGCGCATAGGGCAAGGAGAACGGCATCACCTGAGCGAGTGCGGGGGCCGCGGCACCTCCCGCTAGCGCAACCGGGGTCTGGGCAGGCCCATTCCCATCCGCGGGTGCCACTGCGGCTGCGACCGCCGCTCCTTCAGCGGCTCCGTCGGGCGCAGACATCTTGTTTCCGTCCCCCTTAGCTCTTTCCGGCCCCTCCTCTCTTGGGGCGGGGTTTTGGCCTTCGCGCCTCTGCTACTCGAGAAGACGCTCGAGCGGGAACTTTTCGCGCCAAAGATGGCGACTTCTGAAATTTTTCAGCCGGATACCTCCGGCGGTTACAAGGCGCACCTCTACCCAACGGCAGAGCGGTAAGATCCTGTTCGTGAAGCCAAGTTGTCGCGGGCGGGGAGGAGGGTGTCAGCACTGCGCTCACCCCTCTGCTCGGGTCCGGCTGCTGCTGCTCAGTGGTGGCTCGAGCGGTGGGCCGGATCCCGGGGGTTCTCGAGCGGCGCTCCTCGCCCGTGAGTGAAAGGGGATTGGGTTTTGGGATATAGTCTATTGTCCGTGACGCCACCCACGGTTGTGGTGATTTGTTAGCACCACCGCTGCTCGGTGTGGGGATCCCGGGAGTGATGGTGTGAAGCAGCAAGTTGTTGTGTTGCCCCTCCGTGGGTAGGGGTTGGTGATCCCGGGGCCCAGTGATGAGGTGGGAGATGCATTGCTTGGTGGGCGCAGGGACGCGGGGGCAGCGCTGTGCCTTGCGGCACTGTGGTACTCACTCAGCCTGAGACGTTGACACAGTTCTCGGTAAAACACACGGCTGGAAAGACGGTTCCCACGGACGGCTGCACTTGCTTTCCCCAGTAGGTGACGGTGATGTCCCTTTTCCTGCACTTGATCTTGTTGATGGTCTCGATGGGTTCCCACCGGTAACCCGCTCCCCGGCTTCAAGCTGGACCGGAGGAGCTCTACTCTTTGCCTGCAGGCGCTGGCCCTTAGAAACTGGTGCCCTGGCGGTGGCGGTGTCTCTACTGTAATGGTTGGGCTGTTGCCTTCAATCGGGACTTGGTTGTTGGGGGATCGACGTCCCCTTCACTGACGGATTTGGCAAATTATGGCGACTCCTAGCCTTGCCGGGGTCCGAGAGGCCCCTGCCGTGGTGCTGACTGTCCTTTGTACACTGCTCCAGACCGCCGGGCCACCACCCGTCCGCGGTCCTTCCAGGAACTTCCAAACGGTCACCCCTCCGGACAATCACCGCCGTTGCTGACCTTGCTGACTCTGTCCTGCACACAGCTGGACCAACTTCAGGCTTTTCTACTCTCACTTTTACTCCTTTTCTCCAGTTTTCTCCTTTGCTCCTCTACCACTTCACTTCCTTAACTCATCTTAGCTGTTTACTCCTTCATTTCCCTAGCTTAACTCTCTACTCAAGCTCTCCCTGAGCTAATCTCAGCTTCACACTCTAGCTCTTCCCTGAGCTTTCTGCCTGGTTCTTCCCGCCTCCAGAGCTGTGAACTCCTCGGTGTGCGTAGCCAACCGCCTGGCCCACCCCCTGGTGTGAACATCAGCCTCTGGAGGAAGGCAACAAGGATTTTGGTAGCCTTGATGTTCCTAACTGGGGTGTAGGGTGTGGTGGTGCAATGACCTGTGACCCCTGGCTTGCCCAGGGCGTTGCACATTATTGTTGCGATCCACATGTTTTGTTAACATAACAAAGGCAGTTCTTTCGTCTTTCTCTCTCTGTCGGTCGGTCTCTCTCTATGTCTCTATCACTCTCTCTGTCCATGTCAGTCTCTCCCTCCCCCTCCCCTCTCTCATACTCACCGATCCACGACCACCGACGCGGCGCTGCACGGCGTTCACACTGTGGCGGCTTCTCTTTTGAAAATGCCGGCTGCTCATTAATCCATCACGTATTCCCTGCTTTCCCCGCCCACTGGCGCCTATGATTGGTTGCAGTCAGACACGTCCCCACGCTGAGTGACAGCTGTCTCACTGCAACCAATCACAGTCGCCGGTGGGCATGTCTATATGGAGCAGTAAAAAAAAAAAAAAAAATGAAAAAAAACGACGTGCGGTCCCCCCCATTTGGATACCAGCCAGGGTAAAGCCATACGACTTGAGGCTGGTATTTTCAGGATGGGGATCTCCACGTTATGGGGAGCTCCCCAGCCTAACAATATCAGCCAACAGCCGCCCGGAATTGCCACATGCATTAGATGTGACAGTCCCGGGACTTTACCGGCTCATCCCGAATTGCCCTGGTGCGGTGGCAAATGGGGTAATAAGGAGTTAATGGCAGCAGCCCATAGCTGCCACTAAGTCCTAGGTTAATCATGGCAGGCATCTCCCCGAGATACCTTCCATGATTAACCTGTATGTTTAAGTAAATAAACACACACATCCAAAAAAATCATCTATTTGTAATGAAAGACAAAAAAACACCCTCTTTCACCACTTTATTAACCCCTCAAAAACACCTCCAGGTCCAACGTAATCCACACAAGGTCCCCCGACGCTTCCAGATCTGCTACATCGGAAGCTAACAGGAGCGAGAGTAGAACACCGCTGCTCCTGTGAGCTCCATGCAGCAACTGAAGTGAGTCGCGCGATTAGCTGTGCTGTCTCTGAGGTTACTCACGGCCACCGCTCTCCGGTGGAGGACTGCAGCTGTGGCCGTGAGTAACCTGAGTGAAAGCACAGCTGATCGCGCGGCTCACTGCAGTCACTCAGGGGATTTGCAATCACAAGTGAGTCCTTCACGTGTGACCGCAATTCAAGCCGCGGCACACGCACAGAGCCGCGCGATCAACATGAAGTCGGGTGAAGTTCATCCGAGTTCATTCTGATCGCGCGGCACTGTCCGCAGCCAGCCATGACAGTGACAGTGCGGTCCCACTCAGCTCTGCTGCAAGTCTATGGGGATGCTGCAGAGCCGAGTGGGTGCGTTCTGTGAAAAATGTGCGTTCTGGATGCTTTTCCCATTCTGTCTATGGCAGAGAAAGCATCCAGAACGCATGAATTCTCACCAGGAATGTCCGCACTTTGCGTTTTGACGAATGCGTCTCAGAACGCAGCTTTTTCAGCTGTGTTCTGAGACGCACATGCAGTGACTTACACGCTGCAGAATAGAATGCAAAGTGCGGTCTCAGCCTAAAGCTGCATTCACACATCTGTTGTACACATCCTAGTGGTGTCCGATTTTTTCTTTCTCAGACTTAGAAGCTTTCATTGATCCATTTACATATTAGTTTTAAAAACGGATCCATGTATCCGATCTGTGAAATTTAAAGCGTGTCCTATTTTTATCCATGTCGCTGATCAACTCAGCCATTAAAATCTATGGATATATGTTCAAAAATGGATGAAATACTGTAGACATAGTTTTTTCTTCAATGTTTCATCTGTTTTAATTTATGCATTGCTTAGCGTCATTGGATGTAGAAGTTCAGACAGTCTTCTTGCTTCGCAAAGAAGAGGGGAGCCAGCACTGCTCATGAATGGCATGCAACAATGAAACAATAAAAAGTGTAAAATTCACAAATTCATTCCTACTGTAACAATTCAATGAGATTTTTTGCAAATTATTGATCAATGATTTGAGCCCCCCTGCCCCGTCACGGCAAATCTCTATAGGGGGGTCCCTACACTATGTTATAAATTAATATCGTACCATAAGGTCTCATATAATGACTTGAACAGGACCATATAAGAACACCACTTACCTGGGGAATGTCAGAACCGCTCCCATGCTGCAAGGACTGACAACTGCGAATAAAGGCAGCCCAGGTGCCAGTGTGTGTGGCAGAACCACACACACCAGCACAATGTCAGAACTGGCCCTCACAGTGCCAGACCAGCAAGCATGGATGAAGGGCGGAACAGCCCCAGGCAGGTGGTGCTTAAATAATGATGCCTATGGACCAGGGGGCGGTGGCTGTGTGTGAACAGGCACCAACATGAATTTTGATGGCAACAGAAGGAATTTGCAAACCACACTGGGCGTGCACGGCAAGGTGGCGGTCAACCACCGACCAGTAAACGCAAAGAAGAGGGGAGCCAGCACTGCTCATGAATGGCATGCAACAATGAAACAATAAAAAGTGTAAAATTCACAAATTTTGGCTCCCCTCCTTTTTGCGTTTAGATGGTCGGTGGTTAACTGCCACCTTGCCGTGCACACCCAGTGTGGTTTGCAAATTCCTTCTGTTACCATCAAAATTTATGTTGGTGCCTGTTCACATACAGCCACCGCCTCCTGTTCCATAGGCATTTTTACTTAAGCACCACCTGCCTGGGGCTGTTCCGCCCTTCATCCATGTTTGCTGGTCTGGCACTGTGGGGGCCAGTTCTGACATTGTGCTGGTGAGTGTGGTTCTGCCACACACGCTGGCACCTGGACTGCTCTTTTACTCGCAGTTGTCAGCCCTTGCAGCATGGGAGCGGTTGTGACACTTCTCAGGTAGGTGATGTTCCTATACGGTCCTGCGCATTACACGAGACCTTAGGGTACGTATATAAATTATAAATATAGTGTAGGGACCCCCCTTATAGAGATTTGCCGTGACGGGGCAGGGGGGCTCAAATCATTGATCAATTATTTGCCAAAAATCTCATTGAATTGTCACAGTAGGAATGAATTTGTGAATTTTACACTTTTTACTTTCTCATTGTTGCATGCCACTCATAGGCAGTGCTGGCTCCCCTCCTTTTTGAGTCTTCTTGCTTCAGTTTGTAAAAAATAATTAAAAAAGAAAATGACGCGCCCACGGGGTCTGGGTTTACCTGTAACGGGCTATGGTGCTTCTCCTGGGACACCGCGGTGGCCTTGCCCGGCTCCGTGACCCCAGGTGTCAATAAAAGGCTGGGGATGGGGATGATGGGGGTAGTTATTCATGACACCACCTGTGCTGTGCGGCCAATATTAGCCGCCGCTGCAGGACTTCTCTGCTGGGGTGAATGACAACACAGCTCGGATCGTTCAGCTCTCCACAGACAGAGCTATGGCCCCAGGGAGGATGGTGGTTGTAGTAATCTCTCAGGCGCTGATGGCGCGGTGGCGCGATGGAGAGGGCGCCAGCAGTAACGGGACGACACAGACGGAACAATTCAAAGTCTTTTACTCACTGGTAACACGCTGCCGTTGGAGAACCAGGCTCCGCTGTGATGGGCCTCAGCTGATCCTGGATACTTCAAAGGTCGTGGCCGGTGGTCCCTCGGTGCGTCACCTTTCAATGGTTTCCCTCCACCCCAGCTACTTGACCGTGGAACGGGTCATGGGTGCCTTCTGTACTCCTCGTGAACCCTGAGATCCCCCTTCTTTCCTAAGAACCCGGGTCGAGCCTCCGGCTCCGGACCACATGCCCCGAACTATCCGTGTCTTTGCTTGCTTGGCTGTTCCGGAGTCCGACCTGACTCGGACGCTGTCCGGCGCTAACTGCTGAAGTGTCAGATGGCTTTTTACTTTCCCTGTCGGTGCCCCGCCTCCCAGGGTCCCTGAACTAGTGGGCATGAGGTCCCATACCTCGTGATGGCTACCCTAGCATCTACCTTAGCCCAGTCCCAGTGACAGAACTCCTGTGATATGTGTTCGTTGAGTGTATTTGTGGTTGTTGCCGGTGACGACCTCCTCCATATCTGCGATGAATACTGCACCTCGGGTGAGGTGCAGTACCCTGTGGCGCCTGAGGCCGCAGGGGGGCCACAAAAACAGGTGCAAAATATATTCTAAATGGAGGCACAACAGATGACATGTGAGAAAAACTGTCCTTTTTACCTCATTCAGACATCCATTTTTCGGTTCCCTGAAAAATGCCCACAGGAAAAATGCCCACAGGAAAAATGCCCACAGGAAAATTGCCCACATAGAAAATTGCCCACATGGAAAATTGCCCACTCGGAAAATTGCCCACACTGAAAATTGCCCACACTGAAAATTGCCCACACTGAAAATTGCCCACATGGAAAATTGCCCACACGGAAAATTGCCCACATGGAAAATTGCCCACACAGAAAATCACCAATTGCAGCATCACAAAGTTTCAGATCTATGATATTTGAGGTGCAAGGTGAGGATGTTCACATAATAGGTGATCAACTTGTGATTTACAGTTGACCTAGTGCAAAACTGCAAAAATGCTGAAGATCTGTGATTTGTAGCAGTCTGTCATTATCAGCGATAGATAGATACAGTCTGCTCTCATCTCTCACTGATTCTGCCTTACTCCTTCCACGAGCCCAAAACAGCAGCACATGCAGAACCAGCAGCACATGCAGAACCAGCAGCAGTGTGATCCAGAGGAGCAATCACTACTATCTGTAGTTAGAAAAGTATCACTGTATTATCTGTTGAGTTACATGTGACTGCAGGTCACATCTAATACATTATCATCTCAGGGGAGCCCACCAAAAGCAGGGTGCTGCTGGCAGAGATAGGGTACTTTCACACTTGCATTCATCGCAATCCACCACTATGGAAAATAGCGCAGTCTGTTAACGGACTGCGCTATTCTCCATAGACTTATATTGATGACGCACTGTGACACAGTGTCTGCGTTTCATCCGCTGGCCGACGCTGAGTCGTTATTTTGACTGAACACCAGGAGGAAGGAACGCAGCATGTAGCGTTTTTGGTGTCGTTAAAACAACGCACCTTGGCGGATTCCAACGGAATCCGCCAAGGTGTCTAATGATCGTCTATAGTGGCGGATTCCGCCTCTATGCGCTAAGCAGCGGAATCCGCTGATGGATTCCATCACATTCTATTGAGCATATGTACCGCCCCGGGGGTTGGTCGGCTGCTGAGCCGCTCGGATCCGGGCTCGTCGGTGGGTTGCTCGAGCTCCTCCCGGACCCGGGGGTCACGTCGCTCTGAAGGGATGCTGGCACTACGTGAGGGGTGGAGTTCGGTGGAGAGGTCCACGGCCGAGGATGTTTTGGGGGGTTAAGTTCGTGACGTCACCCTCGGGTTGTGGTGAATGGATGGACACCACCGCTACCTTTGACTAGGCTCCCGTGTTGCGCAGCTTGGTGTTGACCCCTCCGTGGGTAGGGGGTGATGGTCCCGGGGGCCCGAGGGTGCTGAGGAGGGGGATGCGTGCTGGCTTGTTGATGCGGTTCGCGGCCCGGAGAGCACTGTTGTACTCACTATTACAGACACACTGGAGTCTCTGGTAAACCAAACAAGATGGTGGACGGTGCCCGCAGCCGGCTGCGCTTCTCCCCTTTTTTCAGGTTGGTGGTTTCCGCCTTTCTCCTGCACCTCACTTTTAGTAGAATGATGACTCCTATGCCTGAGCAACCGTAGTCCGCTCCCCAGCTTTGTGTGTGCCGGTAGAGCCCGCTTGCCCATAGACGCTGGCCGGTGGGATCTCGATGCCTGGGCGGTGGCTTTCTATCCCTCTGGTTGGGCTGTTGTCTTCAGTCGGGTCTTGGGTGGGAAAGGACCTAAAGTCCAGACCCCAATCAGGGAATTCGAATCGGTCCAGTGGCTTCTGGGCCTCGTACTGGGTCTGAGTACCCCTCCTGGTGCTCCGGTTTCCAATCGGTTCCCCGGTTCGGTACCGGCGGGCCTCTACCCGGTCCCGGTCCCTTACGGTTCCACCGGCTGTAATTCCAGCTCCTGCAGGCATCCACCACCATCTGCCTCCTCGCCACAGGGTATCCGGGCTCCAGATCCCTGACAGACGTCCACACTTTGCTACCACTCTCCTCCACTCCTGTCACTGAACTCTCTGTTTTTCCCGCCTCAGGCTCTCTGAACTCCTCGGTGGGCGTGGCCAACCGCCTGGCTCCACCCCCCGGGTGTGAACGTCAAGTCTTGAGAGGGGTGACTCAGGGTTTTAAGGTTGGCTGCTGGTACCTTTTTAGGGGAAGGTGTTTGTGCAAGGGCCTACCTGTGACTACCTGGCTAGCCCAGGGCATCACACATGCTCAGCATGTCCAGCAGAATGATCTAAATTGTTTAAAATCACTCCTGGTCTCTCTATCGCTCTCTGTCGGTCGGTCTCTCCCTCTCACCCCCTCTCTCATACTCACCAATCATGGGCGCGGCGCTGCACAGCTGTCACCCTGCTCTGGCGGCTTCTCCTCTTTTGAAAATGTTGTCCGATCATTATTCCATCTCATATTCCCTGCTTCCCCCGCCCACCGGTGCCTATGATTGGTTGCAGTCAGATGCGCCCCCACGCTAAGTGACAGCTGTCTCACTGCAACCAATTACAGCCGCCGGTGGGTGGGTCTATATCATGCAGTACAAAAAATAAATAAATAATTTAAAAAAAAATGGCGTGCGGTCCCCCCTAATTTTGATACCAGCCAAGGTAAAGCCACACGGCTGAAGGCTGGTATTCTCAGGATGGGTAGCCCCACGTTATGGGGAGCCCCCCTGCCTAAAAATATCAGCCAGCAGAGCCGCTCGAAATTGCCACATCCATTAATTGCGACAGTCCCGGGACTCTACCCGACTCATCCCAAATTGCCCTGGTGCGGTGGCAATCGGGGTAATAAGGAGTTAATAGCAGCCCATAGCTGCCACTAAGTCCTAGGTTAATCATGGCAGGCGTCTATGAGACACCCCCCATGATTAACCTATAAGTGAAAATAAAAAAACAAATACACCCAAAAAAATCCTTTATTTGAAATAAAAGACAAAAATGCATCCTTTTTCACCACTTTATTAAAATCCCCAAATACCCCTCCAGATCCGACGTGATGCACAGAGGTCCCATGACGCTTTCAGCTCTGATACATGAAGCTGACAGGAGCGGCCACAGACCATTACCGCTCTCTGTCAGCTTTACACAGCAACTGAAGTGAATCGCGCTGTCAGCGGGGATGTCACTGAGGTAGTGCTGGTGTGTGCATTAATGATAGGGGTGGTAGTACCTACATAGTGCCTGTGTGTGTGCAGTAATGATGGGGGCGGTAGTGCCTGTGTGTGTGCAGTGATAATGGGGGCGGTAGTGCCTGCGTGTGTGCGGTGATGATGGGGGCGGTAGTGCCTGTGTGTGCGCGGTGATGATGGGGGCTCTCTCTCTCTCGGCTAAAGAAAACTAACACAACGTGTTATTTCACAGGAATCTGTTGCCTTTATTATCACACTATTTACAACTTATCTGTCACATGCGTCACACAACGCATTGTGATGGATGCCAAACAAGGCAAGTGTGAAAGTAGCCATAGTTGGTCCTGAAAGCCCCAAAGGCACAGCAGAGAGGTGAGACTGTCGCTTGTACCACCTTGTGTTCGTGCTGGGAATGTATGATGTTTTTGCAATGGTGTAACTAGTGTCCAATGGGCCCCAGTGTGAAATTTGAACCTGTCCCCCCACTCACACATGTTCTCACATGTACGGGCCCTTGTAGTGTTCTAACTTCTATCAAGACTTATGAACTGCCTCCCCTTCCCCTTCATTATGAAGTAATGTCCTCCGTCCTGGTATATATGCCCATCATACTGGTGAATATGTCCTCATCCTGGTGTATATGTCCCAATGCTGGTATATAAGGTCCTCATCCTCTTATGTATGGTCCACGTTGTCTCCATCCTGGTATATATGTTCCCATCCTGAGTAACATGGTCCCCAATCATAGTGGGCATTCATGTCTGTTGGCAATTTTCTGTGGACATTTTTCACATATCATCTGAACATCCTTACTTTGCACCTCAAATATCATAGATCTGAAACTTTCTGATGCTGCAATTGGCAATTTTCCATGTGGGCAATTTTCCATGTGGGCAATTTTCTGTGTGGGCAACTTTCTATGTGGGCAATTTTCCGTGTGGGCAAATTTCCATGTGGGCAATTTTCCATGTGGGCAATTTTCCGTGTGGGCAATTTTCCGTGTGGGCAATTTTCCATGTGGGCAATTTTCCTGTGGGCATTTTTCCTATGGGTAATTTTCATGTGGGCATTTTTCCTGTGGGCAATTTTCCTGTGGGCATTTTTCTGGTCACCCCATTTTTCATGCACATGTTCTAGAAGTGTTTTTACTGATAGAACACATACCCATTATTGTCTATGGGGCTATTCACATGGCTGTTGTTTGGGGTTTTTTTTGACTGACTGGTCTGCAAAAAATTAGAGACATGTCTGTTTTTCATCTGAGTCACAGATCAAAATTACTCATGCAAGTCTATGGTGTATGAAAATCATGGACAGAAGCTGTGTGAAGTCCGTGATTAACATTGTACGAGTATTGGGGAAGCCAGGGTTGCTAACCATCCAGATATTAAAGGACAGTCTGTAAAAAAAAAAGGGCACTTATTTGACCGGTCTGTAAAAAAAATGGAAGCGTTTATGATTTTTTTGAAGCTGAAGAAACTTATTCACATTATTTTGACTGTATTATCATCATTTTACAGTTTACAGTGAATGCAGCTGATGTCTATATATCAGAATTGTGGCCTGTAGACATGGATCACATAATCATAATGATTTATTATGGTTTTCTAATGTGTCTATAAAAACTATTGTCTGTCGGTGATTTTTTAATAAGTTGTCCAGAAAAAGTCACGTTGGCATCCCTGGGAGAAGCTTTGCAATGATGAAAAAATGAAAACGAAACACTGAACAAACACTAATGAAAACTGGATCCAAACACTGATGAACAATGTTGTATGTTTTACCAACTAGCAAAATCACAGACATCTGAATGAGGCCCAAGGTTTATTGTAGGGCTATACTAGTAACTTGTTAAGGCCCTGTGCGCACACTGCATTTTTTGCCACAGATTTGCTGCGATTTTTGCTGCAGAATTGGTGCAATTTTTGTTCATAAGCTTCATGCAGTCCTTCCACAGCAAAATCTATGAGAAATCCAAATTGCTGTGCGCACGTTGCATCTTTTTTCCTTACAGGTTTTGATTAGAGTTGATCGAATCCGCCAAAATACGAGATCGGCGGATCCCTGCTGGATTGAAAAAAAATCCGGATCCGCTCCAGATTCCGGTGCCCATATAAGTCTATGGGGACCAGAATCCGGAGATTAAAAACGTTTGTGGAGGGAATAGGGGGGTAGGAGCATACGCAGTATACTCACCCAAGGCTGTGTTATGTCAGCAAACTCATTCCGGGTCACGCTTTTCCCTTCCGGAGCCAACAATTCAATATTCATTGTTTTGCCCACCAACCGGCGCATGTAATTGGTTGCAGTTAGACGCGCCCTCACCCTGAGTGTCAGCGTGTCAGCTGACTGCAACCAATCACAGGCGGCAGGACGGCCGTTGGGCGGGGAAAGCAGTGCAAGTGTCTGCGGGTCAGTATGGTGAACATGCATGTGTTTCAGAAACACATGCACGTTCCTGTCAGAAGTGTGCGGGGCCTCTGCCGGTGATGCACTGTCAGACTTGTGCAAGTCTGACATGACATCAGCCAACACAGCCTGCACTCTCTGAGCATGAGTGTGCATGTATATAGAAACACATTAACACTCCTGTCAGAAGTGTGCGTAGCTGTGGCGGTGATGCAGCTTTTTTTTATTTTTTTTATTTTTTTTTATTTAAATAAATAAATTAAAAAAAACGACACGAGGTCCACCCTAATTTTCATCCTCAGCCAAGATAAAGCCTGGTGGCTGGTATTCTCAGCCCGCAGCCGCTCGGTATTGACGCATCTATTAAATGTGAGAATCCCGGTGCTTTACCGGCTGTTTTCGATTGCCCTGGAGCAGTGCCAATCAGGGTAATAAGGGGTTAATAGCAGCGCACAGCTGCTACTAAGCTCTAGGTTAGTGATGGCACATGCGTCTATGAGATACCTGCATCACACTTAGCTGTAAGTGAATGTAAATAAACACAAACAAAGAGAAAAATCCTTTATTTGGAATGAAGTACAAAATACACACCCTCCTTCACCTCTTTATTGGCCCCAACACCCTGCAGCTCCGGTGTAATACACACGAGGTCCCACGCCTCTTCAGCTCTGCTACATAGCTAGCTGTGCAGACAATGACTGAGCTGCAATGACTGCACGGCAGGGAGATACCGTCACAGGCTGAGGGCGCATGTGCCTGCAACCAATCACAGATGAGAGGACGACTGGTGGGCGGGGAAAACATGGAAAGCTGTGTGTATATGATGCACAGTACAGGAAGTGAATGTGCGACCCGGAAGCAGTGCGCCGCCATGACACCGAGTCTCGGTAAGTAGGAAACACTGTCTTATTCCTGTTTTACTTTATTTTTCAATTATTTTCACCAGTGCCGGATCCGGATCGTGCACCCGGAATTTTGGATCTGGCACCCGGAAATCTTTGAAACCGCGCGGATCCAGATTTTTACAGTTCGGATCTGCTCAGCCCTAGTTTTGATGCAAAATTTCTACAGGAACCAGAACCAGCATGTCACCTCTCTTCTACATTTTCCCTGCGTTTCGCCATTGACAATGTTTAAAAAAATGCAGGGGCAAAAACACAGGCAAAACCACGGTAAAACCGCACCAAAACACGCATGCGTTTTTGGTGCGGTTTTTCCGCAGGTAGGTGCATTTTTCTGCCAGAGGGTGCGTTTTTTGCTGGACAAATCTGCAGTATGCGCACATAGCCTTAGACAGTTGCCATAGCGTTTTTTAAGCTCTATTATTTTGATTAGTAAGGGTATATAAAGTATATTAGGGTTTCTATGTATCGTATAGTATTTTATGTTGACTTTGTGCAGCTCCCTTCACAGGCGGCCATTACTGTGGTGGATTTGTGGCACCAGGTCACCTGCCCTGTTGGTGCACTGCCGCTGCGCTGGTGGTTGGCATGCGGCGCCGTACCTAAGGCTTAAATAAGGCTTCAAATAAGTTAGGGATCCACTCAGAGGTTTGCAGTGACATGACAGTGGGCTTCATACAATCTGATCTGATTGTTAAACCAAGAACTTCATGTTTAGGTACATAGATTTTTGCCTAGCGCCATTCGATCAACTGGTGATTTTATTCCTGCAGCTATGTTACATCTTAATTTATTCTACACACTGGCTTAGACCCGCAATACACATCCGTTTAATTTGTACGTGTGCGGTACGTATTTGCACGTACCGAAGACACGTACACACGGAGACCCATGTTATTCAATGGTAGATGGCACACACACGTAAAATCACACGGAACGTGTGACCGTGTGGTAAGTACGTGTGTGCGCTTTTCTACACAGACGACATGTCCGTTTTTGGCCGGCAGCACGCAGGCACGGACCCGCTTTAGTCTATGGGTCCGTGCCTGCACGTACCGCACACGGAGTATGTCCGTGTTCAGCACGTTTCGAGCGTGTGCGTTTTTACACTAGCGATCTTATTTTTTGTTTTTTTAAATTAAATTTAGTATACTTAGCTTTTTTTCTGCTGTTCTCAGTCATACTTACATTGGCGCTCATTTTTTTTCTTTCCCCGGCTCATACCGCTCCCCGATCACCAGCGCGGCGAGGAACAGCTGTGCAGAGAATACGCGGCAACAATTACTTTGAATATGCCGGCCGCTCATTAATCAATCTCGTATTCCCTGCTTTCCCCACCCACAGACGCCTGTGATTGGTTGCAGTCAGACACGCCCCCCACGCTGAGTGACAGCTGTCTCACTGCACCCAATCACAGCAGCCGGTGGGCGTGTCTATACTGTGCAGTAAAATAAATAAATAAATAATTAAAAAAATGGCGTGCGGTCCCCCCCAATTTTAATACCAGCCAGATAAAGTCATACGGCTGAAGGCTGGTATTCTCAGGATGGGGAGCCCCACGTTATGGGGAGCCCCCCAGCCTAACAATATCAGTCAGCAGCCACCCAGAATTGCCGCATACATTATATGCGACAGTTCTGAGACTGTACCCGGCTCTTCCCGATTTGCCCTGGTGCGTTGGCAAATCGGGGTAATAAGGAGTTTTTGGCAGCCCATAGATGACAATAAGTCCTAGATTAATCATGTCAGGCGTCTCCCCGAGATACCTTCCATGATTAATCTGTAAATTACAGTAAATAAACACACACACCCGAACAATCCTTTATTAGAAAAAAAAAACACTAACAAATTGCCTTGTTCACCAATTTAATAAGCCCGAAAAAGCCCTCCATGTCCGGCGTACTCCAGGATGGTCCAGCGTCGCTTCCAGCTCTGCTGCATGGAGGTGACTGGAGCTGCAGAAGACACCGCCGCTCCTGTCAGCTCCACGCAGCTAATGAAGAGAATAGAGCGATCAGCTGTATTCAGCGTTGGCCGCGAGTAACCTCAGTGACAGCTCAGCTGATCGCGCTATTCCCTTCATTAGCTGCGTGGAGGTGACAGGAGCGGCGGTGTCTTCTGCAGCTCTGGTCACCTCCATGCAGCAGAGCTGGAAGCGACGCTGGACCATCCTGGAGTACGCCGGACATGGAGGGCTTTTTCGGGCTTATTAAATTGGTGAACAAGGCAATTTGTTAGTGTTTTTTTTTTTTTTCTAATAAAGGATTGTTCGGGTGTGTGTGTTTATTTACTGTAATTTACAGATTAATCATGGAAGGTATCTCGGGGAGACGCCTGACATGATTAATCTAGGACTTATTGGCAGCTATGGGCTGCCAAAAACTCCTTATTACCCCGATTTGCCAACGCACCAGGGCAAATCGGGAAGAGCCGGGTACAGTCCCAGAACTGTCGCATATAATGTATGCGGCAATTCTGGGCGGCTGCTGACTGATATTGTTAGGCTGGGGGGCTCCCCATAACGTGGGGCTCCCCATCCTGAGAATACCAGCCTTCAGCCGTATGGCTTTATCTGGCTGGTATTAAAATTGGGGGGACCGCACGCCGTTTTTTTAAATTATTTATTTATTTATTTTACTGCACAGTATAGATACGCCCACCGGCTGCTGTGATTGGGTGCAGTGAGACAGCTGTCACTCAGCGTGGGGGGCGTGTCTGACTGCAACCAATCACAGGCGTCTGTGGGTGGGGAAAGCAGGGAATACGAGATTGATTAATGAGCGGCCGGCATATTCAAAGTAATTGTTGCCGCGTATTCTCTGCACAGCTGTTCCTCGCAGCGCTGGTGATCGGGGAGCGGTAAGTATGAGAGAGGGCTGCTAACTTCAGTCACTCGGGGGATTAGCGGTCACTGGTGAATCCTTCACAGGTGACCGCTAATCAGTATGCGGCACACAGACAGAGCCGCGGCATGATAATGAAGTCAGGTGAAGTTCACCCGAGTTCATTCTCATCGCGCAACTCTGTCTGCTGTCAGCCGACATGTATCAACGACATTGTGCAACACACAAACGGACATTCCACACGGACATTCCACGTACACATACACGGGCATTTTACACACAAACACGGACATTTTACACGTACACACGGCTCACATACGCCATCACACGGATGCCATACTTACCGGAGAAACGCCCCAAAAAAACGGAATACGGACCCAAAAAACGGACCGTTCCACACGGACTTTTTTTGCGGAAGTGTGTTTTAGGCCTTGGAAGAGGATGGAGCATAGTGATGGTACCAGCAGGGCCATGCCTCTGTTCTTAAATTATGTCTGTTAGCAGGTTTTTGCTACCTCATCAGCATAATGTAGGCAAAGAGATCCTGAATCCAATAATGTATCACTTAGATTACTTGGTCCAGCCGTTCTGACACAATAAGAATTTTTAGATTTAGCCATAAGCAGAGCTGACAGAGCTTCCCTTGCCAACACCAGTCTCTCAATGGAGATTGTAGATTGACAGTGAGGTGTCAATCAGAAGAGGGGGCGTGCGTGTAATATTGTAGTCCGAGCAATGATGAGTCCTGCTGCTTTAAACAAGCATAGAAAATAAATAACAGACAAAACAGGCATCCCTGAATTCTTTTTGTTAACCCTTGCAGCATGCTGACTTAAGCTTATATAGGAAAATCCTGCTGACAGATTCCCTTTAAGGTTCTCCCCATTCAGTAAATGTAAGTGTAATACTACGGGATCTTACCCTAAACTTACATTGTATTTTACAGCTCACTAAAGTTATGTATTACGTGGTTCGTACACAAAGCATGCTCTGGTGATGCGAGAGTGCCTGAGGCCATGCGTAGCATGGAGTATGCACAGGTTTAGACTCCTCCAGCTGCAGGGCTGACTTGGAAGCTTTGTGGGTCATCTCGTTCACTTGATGGTGGCGTAAAAATATTAAACCATCTTCTCAGGCAGCACCTGCCCAAAGATTAGTGCAGTCTTCTTAGTAAACCTGCTAAAATGAAAGGAATTATCTTTAAATTGTAAATCTCCATAAAACCTAATAAAACGTAATTACATCTTTTTATAGGTATATCAGTAGAGTTTATATAGGGTTTCAAAACGATTTAATGACCTGTTAATACCCCCAATAGATTTGATGGAGACAAGCACCAGCTAATTTAGTATTGTGGGAGAAATATCTACTAATCCAGCCTAATCTGGGTGAACATTAGGAGATAAGCCACACTCTGGGTGCATTGTACAGGGTAGGCTTTCATTTAGTTAGGTGTTCCTACTGTAAAGAGCTTGCTAAATACTTTGGAAGACATACTATTGGTGTATTTGGTACAGGTCACCACCTGAAGTTGACCATAGATGTCCTCCATATAGATGGTATAGGCTTTGGCAGGTGCATCATGACCACAATGCATCAACATTATCAATCAAGGGAGTTCATGCATTCACCTTTTAACTAGGGATGGTAGTGCGGGATGGCCCGTACTATAAACTGGAGGACACCCACTCTTGAGGTTTACTTTGGTAGCCCTCTATTTGATGCAGTCACCGGTTGTGTAATTAAAGGAATTGTTCTAAAGTCAAATAATACATTTGAGTTTAGGCACAATACATGAATTATTACATTATCACCTGGGATGTTACTAGGGCCATTTTCCTATGGTACTAGTAAAATATCAGTATGAATATAGTGCCATTGGGCTATGTCCGCACTTTGCGTTTTCACCTGCGTTTCAGCTGCTTTTTTGGTCCGTTTTGAACTGCAGCGTTTGATTTTCCAGCAAAGTCTATGGGAAAAGTGGATTTCTTCTCCGCACTTTGCGTTTCCAAACGCTGCTTTTAATTTGCATAATTTTGGTCAAAAACTCTGCGCTCAAAGAAGCAGCATGTCAATTGTTTTTGCCATTTGGGCTGCGTTTTGCTAACATTGAAGTCAATGAGAAGTTGTAAAAAGCAACAAACATCAAAACTCCAGGATTTTACATGCTTTTTAGCTGCAGAAAGAATGTGTTTTGGACTACATAAACGCATGCTTTTCTGACATCAAAACAATGGAATGATATGTCTCTTTACACACACACATAGTCCGACAATTAAATTAATGAAAAATAATAATTTATTGCTATTTTAGTGATAAATAGTACAAAACCGCTATCATTATATTAAATATAACTATTTTCGTTATGATTTCAATAATTATATGTATTCTTTTTTTTCCCTTTTTTTCATTGTGTTTGACTGTTTAAACTTTATTTAGCAGTGCCTTTATGTTCAAAACGCATCTGTCTAAACGCAATGGAAAAGCATGTAAAAAGCGCTAAAAACGCGGTAAAAACGCATGTGTATTTACCGCTATTTTGTGGGCAAAAGCAACTTTGGCAAAAGCAATTTCTGCCAGAGGATGCGTTTAGAACTGCAACTAGGACGACGCAAAGTGCGGACATAGCCTTAGTGCTTTACTTTTTGATACAAATGGCTCTGATATTACTTGTGCAGCCAGGGCAGTGCATTAATAAGTAGCCTAAAGTACCTGTGATATTTACAGGTCCACTGTGGCCAGGGCCTAGTTCTAGTAGTTAGTACAGCTTAACTATTGGAGGTGGGGCTGCTTTTCATCTGCAGCACTGACTGTATGGGAGGGCAGTACTGGATATGATAAGTATTTATACCGTTATGTGCATAATGGTTATGTGTCATAGGCACTGTGCTTGTGTGGCATGTGCACTGTGCCTATGTGTCGTGTGCTCTATGTTTGTATGTCCTGGGTACTCTACTTTGTGTGTTGTGTGAAATCAGCTTGTGTGTAATGTACACTGAGCTTGTGTGATGTTAGTACTGTGCTTGACTGATATGTGCATAGTGCCTTGTGCATTTTGCTTTTGTGATTTATGCACTGTTTGTGATGTATAAGCTTTGTTTGTGTATTTGTGAGGTGTGCAATGAGCTTAAGGCTATGTGCGCACGTTGCGTTTTTTTCATGCGTTTCCGCAGCGTTTTGAGCTGCAGCGTTTTAATGCAAAATTGCATGCGTTTTGATTTCCAGGCAAAGTCTATGGAAAATAGGGCTTTCTTGTGCGTACGATGCTTTTAAAAACGCAGCGTTTTTGGTGTAAAAAATCTCTGTGTTTGAAGAAGCAACATGTCAATTGTTTTTCACATTTTGGCAGCATTTTGCTAACATTGATGTCAATGAGAATTATCAAAACGCATCGTAAAAGAAATTTCTAGTGTTTTACATGCTTTTTTGATGCTAAGCGCATGCTTTTTTGACAAAATCAAAGCATGCGTTTTTTGCATTATAGTGAGGTCAAGAGGTTTCCTTTTGCCCTCATGTCGCGGGCGGCGGGGCGCTGCGCTCGCCATTGCTCGGGTCCGGCGCTGCTGCTGCTGCTGCTCGGTGGCTCGAGCGGTGGGCCGGATCCGGGGACTCGACTGGCGCTCCTCGCCCGTGAGTGAAAAGGGGATTGATTGTTTGGAGATTTAGTCCGTGAAGCCACCCACGGGTTGTGGTGAGGATGGGCACCACCGCTGCTGGTGACGGGGATCCCGGGAGCGATGGTAGGGAGCAGCTGGGATGTTGTTTTCCCCCTCCGTGGGTAGGGGTTGGTGGTCCCGGGGCCCGATGGTGTGATGGGGAGGCAAGGTTGGTGAGGTGCAGGATTGCATGGACAGCGCGGCGCAGTGCCGGATGGCACGGTTGTACTCACTCAGACAGAAAGTCACAAAGTCTCCGGTAAACCAAATGGCTTGATGGACGGGTCCCGCAGCCGGCTGCAATGTCTCTCCCCAGATAGGTGATGGTGGCTGTCTTTCCCTGCACCTATGTGTACTGAGTTGACTCCGATGGCTTCCCAACGGTAGCCCGCTCCCCGGTGTATGGATGCCGGAGGAGCCCGTTTTGCCCGCAGGCGCTGACCCTTGGATCTCTAGTCTGTGGCGGTAGCTGTATATCCTCACAGTGCAGACGGTTGCCTTCTAACGGGTCTTTGGTTGTTAGGAACCCCCTGGGGTTCCAGTCACTATCGGATTTGACCTTTGTCGGCGGCTCCAAGCCTGGTCGGGGTCCGAAGGCCCTGCCTGTATGTGCTAGCTTCACTTCGCTCCCCGGTTCGGTACCGGCGGGCCACCGCCCGACCCCGGTCCTACGGTTCCGCGTTGATCCACCACTCCTGCAGAGGGCCACCACCGTCTGCCAACCTTGCTGACAGTGCCTGGGCCACAAACCCAGACACTCTCCACTTTACTCCTCTCACTTCAACCTCCTGAACTCAACTCCCTTCCTTTTCCCACCTCCAGGCCTGTGAACTCAGTGGGTGGGGCCAATCGCCTGGCTCCACCCCACCTGGTGTGGACATCAGCCCCTGGAGGAAGGCAACAAGGATTTTGTGTCTGGCTAATGTAACTGTCCGGGGGGTGGGGGTGTGTGTGTGTTACCTGTGACGACCTGGCTAGTCCAGGGCGCCACACTCACATCCAGCCCGACTTTAAAAAATGAGTCAAACAATACTTTTACTTTATTTTGAACATAATTATTAAATCTGAATAATCATTTTCGGAAAATTATTATTATAGTGTTTGATTTATAGGTTAATATTTTTTTTCCTTGTTTTCCTACTGTTTGAATGTTCAAACTTTATTTAGTTGTGTATTTGTATTGAAAACGCATCTCAGTTTAAGCAATGAAAATGAATGTAAAATGCGGTCAAAACGCGGCAAAAATGCTATAAAAACGCGTATTTCCTGCGTTTATGTGCTCAAAACCAAATTTGACAATGACAAATTCTGCCAGAGGATGTGTTCATTTCTGCAAGGTACTGGACGCAACGTGCGCACATGGCCTAAGTGCAAGGCAAGTGCAGTTAGCTTGTATGATGTGTTCACTGCGCATATGTGACATGTCCAGTTAGCTTGTGTGACCTGAGTATTGTGCTTGTGTGATGTGAGCAGTGTATGACGTGATCATTGGGCTCATGTGATGTGTGCAATGTGTTTGTTTGATGTGTGCAATGTGCTTGTGTGACTTGGGCCTTGTGCTTGTGTGATGTGTGCTATTAACATGTGTGATTTGTGCTTGTGCAACTGGTGTGATGTGTGCACTGTGCTTGTGTGATGTGTGCACTGTGCTTGTGTGACGCCCCTGGACTATCAGATCGTCACAGGGTACTGCACAAACTACCCTCCCATGCAGTATTGCACCTCCCTCTTGGTTCTGGGTACTTAAGTGGTGTTGCCTCCAACAGCAAATCAAATCCTAAAGACACCCTGTACCACAGCCACCATACACACCAGTGGACTGCTTGAGTGGAATAGAGTCGCCCACCTGGGGGGTCAGGGAGGGGAGGTGAGAAGTATAGAGTGAGGAGTTGAGTCTGAGAATTGAAGGAGAGAGGTTGGGAAGTAGCCCTCGAGCTGAGAGGAGCTCAGAGGAAGTCGGAAGTGGTGACTCCTGAAGTAACTGCCTTGGTTGCAGACGGTGGTCTGGGCCTAGAGGAGTCAGTCCCCCGGTCGCAGGGGATTGTGGCGAGGTGCTCGGACCTGTCGAGGAGGACAGCCGGCAGCCTAGTACTATCACCGGTCTGGGACTGAAGACACGACGGGGAACACGGACCCTAGGTCAGGGAGTAGCTTCAGGCAACCCGATAATTCACCTAAGGAGAACGGAGCCTTTATGATTCGTTCCCACCCACTCCAGAATCGGGGCACTAGCGCAACGAGGGGGATAGGAATTTCAAACCCAAAACGGTCCAGAAAATCCCAAGCGTGAGCCCTGAGAGCAAGCTCCCATAATTAGTAGGGAGCGGGGCCCGGCTAGTTACATGCTACCGGGCCATCAAGTTGAAGTCAAACTAAGTGCCAGGAGGCAGGTCACGGATCACCAGGCAGCACCACTTGGGGATGGGACCCGGACGAGCCCCCCTCAGCGGCAGCGGTACCGAGAGACTTGGTTACCCGGTTGTCAGTGTCTGCTTATGAACTGAGTGAGTACGAGAGTGAGCCCTGCACCACATGGCACCCCTCACCGAGCCCCAGGGAATCCCTCCAACCCGTTGAGGGTTACAACATCAAGCTGCCCCACTTTTTTGCCCTGGGAACTCCGAACGTCAGCGGCGGTACTCCCCAATTATCGCGCACAACGGGTCGTGTCACGAACTATACATCAACTCCCCTGTAAATACCCCCTTTCACTCGAGTGGCCGCACGACCCCCGGGTCCGGAGACCCTCGAGCCACAGCGAACCCGGGTCCGAGCAGCTCGGCTGCTTCCACGGGGGCGGCACACCTCGAAAACTTGGCATCATGAACAGGATACGAGCAGGACCCACTTTCCTGGGTGACATGCGCCTTGAAAGCCCAAACTGCGAGTCAAGAGTCCTATTTCCCACCATTTCTGTCATCTTCCGCCATCTTTTGGCGCCAAAACGCCGTCTTCGCGACCAAAAGCGAGCAAAGCCGAAGCCCCGCCCTTCGTCCTGAGAGTCAGCCCGGAACTGGAATTTCGCAGAGGGCCACAGAACAGCAGTGAGTGGTGGGCGAAAACCGAGGGTGCGTGACGGTATGTAGCAGCGGACGAGAAGCAGGGACGCCAGGACTCTGCCATAACGTTCCTGGACCCCGCAGAGGAAAGATGGCGGCTGCGCGAGACTGGTCACCGGAGGGTGCTGCTCCCGGGACCGCGAAATGGATCGCACAAGAAACGGAGCAGCTCTGCAGGAGGATGCAGACGCAATTTCTCTTCATACTAGACCACTGGAGGGAAGAGATGAGGAGCCTGGCAGTGGCGGTGCGAGCCCGTGAGATCGAAATCTGACGTGAAGAGCGGGTAAGCGGATACCCAGTCCCAGTTGATTGCACTAATCCGACCGATGCGGCTGTGGTATCCGGTCCGCCCCCGCTTACGGCAACCACCTTACCACCACCACCCCCGTCCTTGGTGGACGCCGAGCTGCCTATTCCAACCCCGGCAGAGGAACCTTCAGCCCCAGTCTATGAAGAACCAGCTGCGGAGCTCCTGGCCCCATTGCCCGATCAAGTCACAACAGACTTGACACCGGCCCGACCAGACCCGACTGCATCACCGGGCCCGTACATAGAGACAGAGCACCCGGACTCTGCACCCTCGGCTGCGGAGCAGTCGGTTCTTCTTCATGAAGTGGCGAAGGCGGAACATGAGGAGTTACCAGTTCCGCCACTGCTCGGCATCGCAGCGGATGTTGGGGCCGCAGAAATACAACTAACACCCATGTCAGCAAGTGAGGAGAGGCCGAACGCCGATGCCCCCTACTGGGAACGACACCAACGAAAGCTCTATCTGGAAATGACAATACAAGATCATTGACGAGAGATTGTTTCCTGTGCTCAGAGGGAGAAAGAGCATCTGAGGAAGGCCACCCTCCGCGTCAGAGGGCCACGGCGCAAGGGCCATGTGAGGCGTTTTGACGCCAACAGAGGATGGATGGGGGTTTCTGATGGAAGAGGGCCTTCAGGAGGAGGTGTTTGTCTCTCGGAGAGATATAGAGGCGCATCTTCCGTGAGAGCACCCGGGCCGTAACATAGAACCGGGAAAGGTAGTGTCCTATACTCGGCATTGGGGAGAGCGGGTCTGGTATGCCCTGGATGTGAAGCGGCTTACCATGGTTAATAGACAGGTCCTGCCAGCCACCGCCGTCGATTATAGGCACCCAAGTGAGTGGAACCCGGCAATTTAAAGTTAGGAAAGTTAGAATGAGGATCCGTGTTTTCCTTTATTGTTTTCCATCCATAGTTTGTTGTTTTTCTTGTATCATAGTGAATAGTAATGTTTTTTAAATAGAAAAAAAAATGCTTAATAATCATACTGGGTTTTAATCAACAGAGAGAATTTTACCAGATTGAGAAAAGTTGATACAAGTTGATATAATGTTTGCACAAGGTGCATAGACTTCGGTTATCTATACTGCATATATTAGTAGTAAAAATGGACCATGGCCACAGGACTGGTTGTGGCCAACACAGACTTGTGTTTTTGTACATAGTTGCACCTCCTGTGCCCACCAGAGTCTTTTTTTTCAACACCCGGGACCTTAACCTGGTCACGGACCCACGGATAGGAATGCAGCGGGTCAGGTTGTTTGGGTGGCGGGTTGATGGGGTCCGGGACGTTGGGACGTTGGCACTGGACTGTCGCAGGAAGAGGCTGCAACAGAGTAGGTTGAGCCTCTGCTACTGACATAACCGGTAGAGTTCCAAGGTTGACATGATGAACTCTAAAGGGTGCTTTACACACAGAGATAAATCTTTGGCAGATCTGTGGTTGCAGTGAAATCATGGACATATTGTTCCATTTGTACACAGCCACAAACCTGGCACTGATTGTCCACAATTTCACTGCAACCACAGATCTGCCGCAGATATATCTCTGTGTGTAAAGTGGCCTTAACTGTTTAGTAACATTTAAGTAATGTGCCTCCCTAATGTGGGATGAAAATCTTGTAAATAAAATGTTTTCTTTTTCTTACAGTTATGCAAATAACTCTCGGGATGTCCTGTAGCTCAAGGACGAGCTACGTTTAACCAAGGGGGAATGTGACGCCCCTACACTATCAGGTCGTCACAGGGTACTTCACAAACTGCCCTCCCGTGCAGTATTCTGCCTCCCTCTTGGTTCTGGGTCCCTACTTAAGTGGTGTTGCCTCCAACAGCAAATCAAATCCTAGAGACCCTGCACCAAACCCACCAGACACACCAGTGGACAGCTTGAGTAGAACAGAGTCGCCCACCTGGGGGGTCAGGGAGGGGAGGAGGTGAGGAGTGTAGAGTGAGGAGTTGAGTCTGAGAGTTGAAGAGGTTGGGAAGTAGCCCTTGAGCTGAGAGGAGCTCAGAGGAAGTCGAAAGTAGTGACTCCTGAAGTAACTGCCTTGGTTGCAGACAGTAGTCTGGGCCTAGAGGAGTCAGACCCCTGGTCGCAGGGGATTGTGGCGAGGTGCTCTGACCTGTCGAGGAGGACAGCCGGCAGCCTAGCACTATCACCGGTCCGGGACTGAAAGCGTGACGGGGTACATGGACCCTAGATCAGGGAGTAGCTTCAGGAACCCGATAATTCAAAGAGGAGAACAGCGCATTTATGATTCGTTTCCACTCGCTCCAGAATCGGGGCACTAGCGCAATGAGGGGGATAGGACTTTCCAACCCAAAACGATCCAGAAAATCCCAAGCGTGAGCCCTGAGAGCAAGCTCCCGTACTTAGCCATAGTAGGGAACGGGGCCCGGCTAGGTACATGCTACCGGGCCATCAAGTTGAACTCAAACTAAGTGCCAGGAGGGTACCCGGTTGTCACTGTCTGCTTATGAACTGAGTGAGTGACCCCTGCACCCCACGGCACCCCTCACCGAGCCCCGGGTCATCCCCCCAACCCGTGGAGGGTTACAACACCAAGCTGCCCCACTTCATCGCCCCAGGTACTCCTAACGGCAGCGGCAGTACTCCCCAATTACCACGCAGCACGGGTGGCGTCATGAACTATACATCAACTCCCCTGTAAATACCCCCTTTCACTCGAGTGGCCATACGACCCCCAGGTCCGGAGACCCTCGAGCCACAGCAAATCCAGATCCGAGAAGCTCGGCTGCTTCCACGGGGGTGGCACACCTGTGTGATGTGTGCACTGTGCTTGTGGACAGTATGAACTGTGCTTGTGGACAGTATGAACTGTGCTTGTCTGTTGTGTGCAATATGCTTGTGTGATGTGTGCAATATGCTTGTGTGATGAGTGTAATGCGCTTGCGTGAAGTGTGGAATAAGCTTGTGTGATTTGTGCACTGTGCTTATGGGATGTATGAACTTTGCTTGTGTAATGTGTGCAATGAACTTGTGTGATGTGTGCAATGTGCATGTGTGATGAATGTAATGCGCTTGTGTGAAGTGTGGAATAAGCTTGTGTGATGATTAATGTGCTTGTGTGATGAATGCACTGTACTTGTGTGACGTGTGCAATGTGCTTGTGTGATATGTGCATTACGTTTGTGTGCTGTGTGCACTGTGCTTGTGTGAAGTATGCACTGTGCTTGTGTGAAGTATGCACTGTGCTTGTGAGTTGTGAGCAATGTCCTTGTGTGATGCGTGGACTGCACTTGTGTGATGTGTGGATTGCGCTTGTATGATGTGTGCACTGTGCTTGTGTGATACGTGTAATGAGCTTTTGTAATGTGAGCATTGTGCTTGTGTGCATTGTGCTTCTGTGATATGTGCAAAAAGCTTTTGTGATGAGAGCCTTGTGCTTGAGTGATGCGCGGCCCGCGCTTGTGTGACGAGTTTGAAGTTTATGGTGTACTTGTCTAGTGTGTGCTCTGTGATGTGGGTACAATTCTTGCACATAACCACTTTACTTTCAGTGTCTGCCCCTGCTGGATATACTGTATGTATTAATTTCCATTGAATACAAGCATTGTCAGTCTGTATCTTATTCTAGTACATTACTTCAACCATTTCAATGGGAAGTTTAAGCCATGAGCAGACAGTCTGCACACGTATAGCTATATTATATGCTTTTACAACATGTACAGATCTTTTAATGAGGTTACATTTTACATTTTTATTTTTCCCTTACAGTGGTCTATTTTTAACTCCTTCCTGGAAACTGCAGTGAGCTAACAAATTCATGGACATAGATATTAGATTTAATTTACTCTTGAGCAGAACTGGCAGGACTGTGTGACTATAAATTCACGTTCGCTCGGTCCAGCATATTCACATACACATGCAAAGAAATGCTTAATGCAGGCTGGGAATGGATGCCAAGTTTTGGAAGTAAAATCCACTGGCACAGGGTTACTGCGTAACTTTCAAGAATGCTGCTGCTCAGTGTATTACATGCTGTGGTCACCATGTTTAGTACAATAGCCATTGTAACATAACCTTATTGGGCCTCATTCAGTCATCCGTGAGTCACGTACTTGTTCTAGCCATGTTTTTCATGGATTAAACATGTACCCATTATATTCTATGGCTTTATTCACATGTTCATGTTTTTTGGGCTTACTGAGTGGTTCACAAAAAAAACACAGATACATGTCCATTTTTATCCAAGTTCTGATGAAACTTAAGCCCGCTTTACACACTACAATGTATCTTACAATGTGTCGGCGGGGTCACATCGTAAGTGACGCACATCCGGCATCGTAAGGTACATTGCAGTGTGTGACAGGTACGTGCGATTGCGATTGAATGGTAAAACGTTCATCGCATACACATCGTACCTTTCTCTAGAATTGAACGTCAGATTGTTCATCGTACCCGGGGTAGCGCACATTGCAGTGTGTGACACCCCGGAAACGATGAACAGATCTTACCTGCGTCCTGCGGCTCCCGGCCAGCAATGCGGAAGGAAAGAGGTGGGCGGGATGTTTACGCCCCGCTCACCTCCGCCCCTTCGCTTCTATTGGCCAACTGCTGCGTGACGTTGATGTGACGCCGAACGTCCCTCCCACTCCAGGAAGTGGACGTTCGCCGCCCACATCGAGGTCGTATGGAGGGTAAGTACGTGTGACAGGGGTTACTCGTATGTGCGGCACTTTCAACAAATTGAACGTGCCACACATACGATGGGGGCATTGCAAATCGCATACGATATCGTATGCGAAATTGCAACGTGTAAAGCAGGCTTTACCCATATAAGTTTATGGGTCTAATACCATCAGTGTTTAAACTTAGTGCTTTCTGAGATTAACATTGTAATGGATAGGAGATACTTTGGAATTTTTTTATTTTTTCATGCGTGAAAATCACTGACCAAACACTGATGGTAAAAAAGGACACATGGACCAAACACTGATGGTAAAACTGGACATATGGACCAAACACTGATGGTAAAACCGGACACATGGACCAAACACTGATGGTAAAACCGGACACATGGACCAAAGACTGATGGTAAAACTGGACACATGGACCAAACACTGATGGTAAAACTGGATACATGGACTAAACACTGATGGAGCTTAGATACAAAACACAGATGAACAATTGGTTGTGTTTTTAAATAGGAGAAAAATTATGGATGTCTGAATGAGGCCTTACACTGATCTACTATATGATATTCCTAGGACTGGCCCAGACAGAAGAGGGCCCCTGTGCAAGAACAATATATGGTCCCTTTGTAGTCAATTGCAGGGCTGTCATACTCAAATACAGAGTGCCAAAGTTCAAAAGTTGGACAAAGTCTTGGACCAACCTAGTTGTTGGCCCCAAATAGTCCTCTATACAGAATAATGGGCCACACATAGTCCTCCAAACAGATTAATGAGCCCACATAGTCCTCGATACAGAATAATGTGCCCCACATAGTCCTTCATAGTCCTCCATACAGAATAATGTGCCCCACAAAGTCCTACATACTGATTAATGGGCCCCAAATAGTCCTTCCTAAATAATAACATGCCCCTTATAGTCCTCCATAAAGAATAATATATGGGCCCCCACATAGTCTTCCCTACAGAATAATGGGCCCCACATAGCCCTCCCTACAGAATAATGAGCCCCACATAGTCCTCAATACAAAATAATGGGCCCACATAGTCCTCAATACAAAATAATGGGCCCACATAGTCCTCTATACAGAATAATGGGCCCACATAGTCCTCGATACAGAATAATGGGCCCCACATAGTCCTCCAGACAGATTAATGGGCCCACATAGTCCTCGATACAGAATAATTTGCCCCACATAGTCCTTCATAGTCCTCCATACAGAATAATGTGCCCCACATAGTCCTACATACTGATTAATGGGCCCCAAATAGTCCTCCATAAAGAATAATATATGGGCCCCACATAGTCCTCCCTACAGAATAATGGGCCCCACATAGTTCTTTATAAAGAATAATGGGCCTCAAATAGTCCTCCATACAGAATAATGTGCCCCACATAGTCCTGCATACTGATTAATGGGCCCCAAATAGTCCTCCATAAAGAATAATGTGCCCCATATAGTCCTCCATAAAGAATAATGTGCCCCACATAGTCCTCCATACAGAATAATGAGCCCCACATAGTTCTCCATACAGAGTAATGGGCCCCTCATAGTCCTCAACACAGAATAATGGACCCGAAATAGTCCACCATACCGAATAATGACTGCCTGGCATTACGGGACAGATTTAGCACATGGGCCAAAATTAGAAATATGTAGAAGAAGTTGTCTGTGATAGAATTGCAGCAGTTTTTTGCTGGGGGGAGGTGGTAGCTGACCCCACTACCTCTTCGACCCCTGTTCATTCCCACAGTTTGCCCCAAAGGTGTGTCCACCCCTACAACATTCCCATTTCAGAAACTGCTTCAACCCTCCACTAAAAAACATGTGATATGACATAAGGGCTCATACACATTGCTACATTATGAATCCATGTTACACACATTTCTATGGCTCTAAACACAGTTTGAACTTCAGATTTTTCCCTTGAGATGCATAAGGATTCTACCATTGTCTGTGCAACTGGCAAAATTGTCCAAAGGGTTGTCAGATCCGGTTACTGCTAAGTTCCCCAAAACAAGTCATTAAAGGCTAGGTGTGTGTACAGAACTTTTGCAGTGTGATAACTACGGATTGAACTATTATTATTATTATTATTATTATTATTATTATTTATCATAGTGACATTTATTCCATGGCGCTTTACATGTGAAAGTGGGCATACATAGACAAGTACAATATTCATGAACTATACAAGGCACAGACAGGTACAGGAGGAGAAAGGTCCCTGCCCACGAGGGCTCACAGTCTACAAGGGATGGGTGAGAACACAGTAGGTGAGGGTAGAGATGGTCGTGTGGCGCTATAGAGGACTAAGGCTATGTGCGCACTAGTGCGTTTTACCCGCGGATTTACCCGCGGATTTGCCGCGGAAATTTCTTGAGAAATGTCTGCAATCTTTGTGCAGACATTTCCCAGCAAATCCTATGTGAAAAAAAATAGCTGTGTGCACGCTGCGGATTTTTCTCAAGAAATTTCCCTGAGAAGAATTTGAGAAAATTTCTTGAGAAAATGAGCATGTCAATTCTTTTCCGCAGGTACCCTGCGGATTTCGGCAGTACAGCCTGCAAAATCCGCAGGGAACAACCTGCGGGAAAATCGCGGCAAATTCGCGGCTAATCCGCGGCAAATCCGCATGCGGATTTGCCGCGGATTTGGTGCAGATTTTTTCCGGAGGTCCGGAAATCTTCCACTCCCAGAAGTTTCTCAAGAAATTTTCTTGAGAAACTTCACAGTTCTAGTGCGCACATAGCCTTAGGGTTCTGTAGGTTGTAGGCTTGTCGGAAGAGTTGAGTCTTCAGGTTCCTTTTGAAGCTTGTCAAGGTATGCGAGAGTCTGATATGTTGTGGCAGAGCATTCCAGAGTATGGGAGCTGCACGGGAGAAATCTTGGATACGATTGTGAGGTGCGGAGGTTACAATTGTTCAATAATTGCAGACCATAGAATACATTACAATACTCACACAGCATGATAGAGCCTATTAATCAGAAGAGGTGCTGGGGAGGCTGCAGGTAACAGGAGGTTCACAGTGCTCTGGTCTGGAGGCCAGGGGCTACCAATATGGCCACTGAACCAAGGTCCTGTTAATCGTTTTGCTCAACTCTAATTAGGCCTCATGTACATAGAGCTTTCCTGAAATAAGTTGTAACTTTTGTACAGTAAACTTATCAAACATAGAAAAAACTTTGTTAGGTACCTTAGATCAATGCAGAAAATGTATATCATTATGTACTAGTACATTAACACTACTACAAGAACTGTACGTACGGCACCTTATTAATGAGGTTGTCCATTACTTTTACATTGGTGGCCTACCCTTAGGATGGGTCTGACAACCGGCACCTCTGCCAATCAGCTGTTGTCGGTGCCGCCAATAGCAGCAGGAGGCTGGAAATACTAAGTTCTGGAGCTGCTTCATCTTCTGATAGAGGCCGTGGCCAGGTACTGCTTATCCACCTCCAAATTGATCTGAATGGAAGGCGAGTGTGCAGTATCCAGCCGCGGCTACTTTCAGAAGACTGGGCAGCTCTGGAGCTGAGCATTTCTAGCCGCCTGCTGCTACTGCTAACACCGCCTACAGCTGATTGACAGAGTACCAGGTGTCGAACCCGGACGATCAGAAATTGATGACCTATCTATCCTAAAGGGTGCTTTACACGCTGCGACATCGCATCGTTCGTGTGACATTTGGTGATCGCTGCCGTAGCGAACAATTATCGCTACGGCAGCGTCACACGCATATACCTTTTCAGCAATGTCGCTGTGACCGCCGAACAATCCCTGCTTCAAGGGGGAGGTGCGTTTGGCGTCATAGCGATGTCACTGCGGCGTCACTAAGCGGCTGCCCAATAGTAGAGGAGGGGCGGAGATGAGCGGCCAGAAGATCCCGCCCACCTCCTTCCTTTTGCATTGCCGGTGGACGCAGGTAAGAAGATGTTCATTGTTCCTGCAGTGTCACACATAGCGATGTGTGATGCCGCAGGAACGACGAACAACCAGCGGCATGCACCACCAACGATATTTGGAAAAGGAGCGACGTGTCAGCGATCAACGATTTTTGACGTTTTTGCAATCGTTGATTGTCGCTCCTAGGTTTCACACGCTGCGATGTCGCTAACAACGCCGGATGTGCGTCACTAACGACGAGACTCCGACAATATATCGGTAGCGATGTCGCAGCATGTAAAGCACCCTTAAGGATAGGCCATCAATGTAAAATATTGGACAACCTCTTTAATTTGCTCCCTATTCATTGGTTCCCCAACTCCAGTCCTCGAGGGCCGCCAACAGTGCATGTTTTCAGGATTTCCTTAGCATTGCATGGGTGTTGGAATCATCAACTGTGCAGGTGATTAAATTATCACATGTGCAATACTAAGGAAATCCCGAAAACATGCACTGTTGGCGGCCCATGATTCATGTTGTAGTATAAAAAGTAGCTCAATCCAATGTAAAAAAAACAAACAAAACAAACCACAACCCAATATATATATATAAAAAAAAAAAAAAAACAAGGGTCTTAAGTGACAGGGAGTGATGAACGGGTAGGGAAACATAATTTTTCATTAAAACTAAAATGAATCAATTATGGGTACTTTATAGAGGTAGTAATGAATTATATTTATAATGTTTAAATTGGCTACATATATTTATAATACTATACTATAGTATTCAGCCATTACTACAAAGGAGTGTATGCAAAGGGTTAAAAAAAGAAAGCATTTTTTACAATTGTGCAATATGTGCAGCCAATCTGCTAAGGGCGCCATCTACTGGCAGACAGATGGCTTACGCCTGTGCTAGGCCTTCGAGGTCTCGCATTCCTCCGCATTCACGCACAGGTCCCAGCATTGAGTTATATTTCTGCAGCAGAGATGTTTAATCCTCGTTAGCTGAGAGCAGCAGATCTCTGCAGCCATTAAAGCAGCCATATGTACGGTCCCTATCAACTGATAAAGAGTGAGACATCTTTTCCACCTCCTTTAAGCATAGGGCTGGGCTTAACTCCAAGACAGATACCTAAGAAAAAAAGATCTAATCAGCAGAAAGCAGATGCAAGTTCCCCTGGGTATTTTACTATTAAGATTACAACAATAGGTCTGACAGCGACTGTTGGGGCTGCTTAAAAAACACAGCGCTGGGAGAAATACGTAAGAAGCAGAAATCTGCAAGAACTATTGTGATGGCCACACATCTACAAATGCTCAATCATATTCCAACTTTCCTATGAATGGTCTGGCCGTCCTTATATCAGACTGAACTGACAAAGGACAGAATTACAAGAAAGAAAACAAAACTTTGGGCTTCTGCAAACTGAAAACTACCTAAGCATCTGGAGCCGGATGGTTCTCCTGATGGCTGCCCCACCTGAGGTCCCCAGCACTGACATCCAGCCTGCCTACATTATATCCTGGTGGCCAGTTCTTGTAAGGACTCTCTGCTTATCTTGGTGTCCTCCTAATCCCCTGATGAACCCCGTTTACAATAAAGGGGAAACGTGTCAGGAGTTCATAGATAGGGGTCTTATAGCGTTGTAGAATCTTTTCCAGACCAGCGGGGGGACTATCTGCAAACGCTACGTATCCCCTGTTTTGGGCCATTTCTTCTTCCTTGGTTGTTACAGGTCATAAAAAAGCTCAGGCTTCCCCGGTGTTGTGTACAGGCCATTTTGGTAGGTAGTGGCAATTTAGAGAGAACTGCCGAAGAACTGGGGCACATCAAAATTTAGGGTGATTAAACCTCCATTGTTAGGCAGTAAACAGTGATTTAGTCTGATTATCTTTAACTGTAATTGGGCTATGGAAGCTTAATCCTTAAAGGATAGCACTACACCCTGGCCTCCACCGGTCAAACCACCAAAGTATCTTGTGTGTACACTTCACGCAGCACCTCTCTTTCCTTTCTTTCCCTATGTGTTTGCTTGGGAATTTTAGCAAAAATTAATAAAGTATTCAATTTTAGAGGGTTCTTTTTCGTTTTCATGTTAATATCTCTATAGAAATTATTAGTTCTGTGGTCTGTCACTTCTGCAAATGGCAAAGGATCATCTGTACGTCTATTCTCAGCCGACAGCTCCTAGAAAATTCAATATATTACTGTTTGGGCAGAGAGGTACTTGCCAACAGCTACCGCAAATAATCTTTCATGAATAATTTGGTAGAACAAATGGCTAATATCTGACATTTTGGGCCACAATTATACAACTGAAGTGGTCTATTTCTGCCTTTAAACACGACAAATCACCAAAATTTGGAAAATGAAAAATTCTATAAAAAAACGTATTATGTCTAATTTTCCACTGTAATTAGTTGTTCCAACTTAAAATGACCCTAAGATGGGATGGAAATTTCTGACTATATATGTATGTATGTATATATATATACAGTGCCTACAAGTAGTATTCAACCCCCTGCAGATTTAGCAGGTTTACACATTCGGATTTAACTTGGCATTGTGACATTTGGACTGTAGATCAGCCTGGAAGTGTGAAATGCACTGCAGCAAAAAAGAATGTTTATTTCTTTTTTTTTTTTTTGTTTTTTTAAATTGTGAAAAGTTTATTCAGAGGGTCATTTATTATTCAACCCCTCAATCCACCAGAATTCTGTTTGTTTGGTGCCCCTAAAGTATTAAGAAGTATTTCAGGCACAAAGAACAATGAGCTTCACATGTTTGGATTAATTATCTCTTTTTCCAGCCTTTTCTGTCTAATTAAGACCCTCCCCAAACTTGTGAACAGCACTCATACTTGGTCAACATGGGAAAGACAAAGGAGCATTCCAAGGCCATCAGAGACAAGATCGTGGAGGGTCACAAGGCTGGCAAGGGGTACAAAACCCTTTCCAAGCAGTTGGGCCTACCTGTCTCCACTGTTGGGAGCATCATCCGGAAGTGGAAGGCTTATGGAACTACTGTTAGCCTTCCACGGCCTGGACAGCCTTTGAAAGTTTCCACCCGTGCCGAGGCCAGGCTTGTCCGAAGAGTCAAGGCTAACCCAAGGACAACAAGGAAGGAGCTCCGGGAAGATCACATGGCAGTGGGGACATTGGTTTCAGTCAATACCATAAGTAACGTACTCCACCGCAATGGTCTCTGTTCCAGACGAGCCCGTAAGGTACCTTTACTTTCAAAGCGTCATGTCAAGGCTCGTCTACAGTTTGCTCATGATCACTTGGAGGACTCTGAGACAGACTGGTTCAAGGTTCTCTGGTCTGATGAGACCAAGATCGAGATCTTTGGTGCCAACCACACACGTGACGTTTGGAGACTGGATGGCACTGCATACGACCCCAAAAATACCATCCCTACAGTCAAGCATGGTGGTGGCAGCATCATGCTGTGGGGCTGTTTCTCAGCCAAGGGGCCTGGCCATCTGGTCCGCATCCATGGGAAGATGGATAGCACGGCCTACCTGGAGATTTTGGCCAAGAACCTCCGCTCCTCCATCAAGGATCTTAAGATGGGTCGTCATTTCATCTTCCAACAAGACAAGGACCCAAAGCACACAGCCAAGAAAACCAAGGCCTGGTTCAAGAGGGAAAAAATCAAGGTGTTGCAGTGGCCTAGTCAGTCTCCTGACCTTAACCCAATTGAAAACTTGTGGAAGGAGCTCAAGATTAAAGTCCACATGAGACACCCAAAGAACCTAGATAACTTGGAGAAGATCTGCATGGAGGAGTGGGCCAAGATAACCCCAGAGACCTGTGCTGGCCTGATCAGGTCTTATAAAAGACGATTATTAGCTGTAATTGCAAACAAGGGTTATTCCACAAAATATTAAACCTAGGGGTTGAATAATAATTGACCCACACTTTTATGTTGAAAATTTATTAAAATTTAACTGAGCAACATCACTTGTTGGTTTGTCAGATTTATGCATCTGTTAATAAATCCTGCTCTTGTTTGAAGTTTGCAGGCTCTAACTTATTTGCATCTTATCAAACCTGCTAAATCTGCAGGGGGTTGAATACTACTTGTAGGCACTGTATATATATATATATATATATATATATATATATGTATATATATATACAGTTAGGTCCAGAAATATTTGGACAGTGACACAATTTTCGCGAGTTGGGCTCTGCATGCCACCACATTGGATTTGAAATGAAACCTCTACAACAGAATTCAAGTGCAGATTGTAACGTTTAATTTGAAGGTTTGAACAAAAATATCTGATAGAAATTGTAGGAATTGTACACATTTCTTTACAAACACTCCACATTTTAGGAGGTCAAAAGTAATTGGACAAGGGACTCTAAGGGCTGCAATTAACTCTGAAGGCGTCTCCCTCATTAACCTGTAATCAATGAAGTAGTTAAAAGGTCTGAGGTTGATTACAGGTGTGTGGTTTTGCATTTGGAAGCTGTTGCTGTGACCAGACAACATGCGGTCTAAGGAACTCTCAATTGAGGTGAAGCAGAACATCCTGAGGCTGAAAAAAAAGAAAAAATCCATAGCAGACATGCTTGGAGTAGCAAAATCAACAGTCGGGTACATTCTGAGAAAAAAGGAATTGACTGGTGAGCTTGGGAACTCAAAAAGGCCTGGGCGTCCACGGATGACAACAGTGGTGGATGATCGCCGCATACTTTCTTTGGTGAAGAAGAACCCGTTCACAACATCAACTGAAGTCCAAAACACTCTCAGTGAAGTTCAAACCTTCAAATTAAACGTTACAATCTGCACTTGAATTCTGTTGTAGAGGTTTCATTTCAAATCCAATGTGGTGGCATGCAGAGCCCAACTCGCGAAAATTGTGTCACTGTCCAAATATTTCTGGACCTAACTGTATATATATATATATATATATATATATATATATATATATATATATATATATATATATAAATCCAGAACAGACTGATCCAGGTCTTAAAATCTACAGTTAGGAGACCAATGGACACTATATATAGCACATATAGTTGTAATCCAGATTATTGAAAAATTGATAATTAAGATTTTGGGTTTTTTTTCTTAATTTCTTTTATTCGTTCATATAGTACAATGCAACATACTCCGTAGTGTCCGGCCCCTTGCAACAGGGACACACATGAGGCTTGTTAGCAACATTTACTAATTTTTGGCTGACTGCAATAAACTGATTAATCAAGAAAAAATTAAAGGGGTCAAAAAGTTAAGAGAAGAAATCGTTGTTGTGCACAAGCAATGAAATGGATACAAGAAGAGCACGGTGGCTCAGTGGTTAGCATGTCAGTCTTGCAGCGCTGGGGCCCTGGGTTCATATCCCACCGATAATAACATCTGCAAGGAGTTTGTATGTTCTCCCCATGTTTACGTGAGTTTCCTCTCACACTCCAAAGACATACAGATAGGGAATTTAGATTGTGAGCCCCAATAGGGAGAGTGTTGCTCACGTATGTAAAGCTGTGTGGAGTATGTTGGTGCTAAAGAAAAAGATGGCAAAGGCCATGAGCCCGATTCACCAAAGCTTTTATGCCTGGAACAGACAAAAAGAGGAAGATCTCACCAGATTTCTCAGGAGGAAGGTGGTCAAAAGCCCTCTGGACTGGTGTTTGCAAAATACAAGATTTAGTAGCCACTGAGATTTCAGTCTGCACAGCAAAGCATTTTTATTTTCCCATATCGGCCATGTTTTTTTTTCAGTGTGCTGCACCCAATTGTGCAGTGTGCCAGTTTTTACAATCTTTGCTGCATCTGTTTTACATGTGAACCCTCCCCCCAAAAAAACCCTTAGCTTTTCCTACCTATTAAATACTAAAATATTGACAGCAATAAGGATGATATCCATGTGACCGCCCCAAAAAAACAACTTAGCTTTTCCTACCTATTAAGCAGTAAAATATTGACAGCAATACGGAGCATATCCATGTGCTATTGTTTTTGTTTTCATAAGTTCATTGACTTGCACTGATAAGCATGGCACAAAGCATGACATGTCTCTGTTGTTTCTTTTTGAACAAAATAAAGGACATGTGAAAAGGCATAATCATTGTAATGAGTCTGTGAATTATCTACAAAAATAATGAATAGCACATGTACCAAAAAAAATGTGTGAAACCAGGCTAAAACACATTAAACGCTGAAGGTCTTCATGCCAAGACTCCAAGATATACTCCTCTGCTTACACAAAGGCACAAGAAAAGCTGTCTTTAACATCCTCAAAACCATAGAAATGATTTTGGAATTCTGCTCTGTGGAGAGATTAATCATGAATGGATTGTTTTGAGCCTAAAGCTGGTGTCACACTAAACGACAGCGACAACGACGTCGCTGTTACGTCACCATTTTCGGTGACGTAACAGCGACCTTGTAAGTCGCTGTTATGATCGCTGCTTAGCTGTCAAACACAGCAGAAGCAGCGATCATAAGGTCGCTGTGCTACATGTTCAGAGAGCAGGGAGCCGCGCTTAGCGCTGGCTCCTTGCTCTCCTGCAGCACACATCGGGTTAATTAACCCGATGTGTGCTGCAGCTACATGTCACAGTTCAGAGAGCAGGGAGCCGCGCTTAGCGCTGGCTCCTTGCTCTCCTGCAGCACACATCGGGTTAATTAACCCGATGTGTGCTGCAGCTACATGTCACAGTGCAGAGAGCAGGGAGCCGCGCACTGCTTAGCGCTGGCTCCTTGCTCTCCTTGCTACAGTATACATCGGGTTAATTACCCGATGCATACTGCAGCCACATGTCACAGTGCAGGAGCCGGCGCTGGCAGCAAGAGCGGAGGCTGGTAACCAGCGTAAACATCGGGTAACCAGGGAAAGGTCTTCCCTTGGTTACCCGATGTTTACGCTGGTTACAGCTTACCGCAGCTGCCAGTGCCGGCTCCTGATCGCTTCATTTCGTCGCTCTCTCGCTGTCACACACAGCGATGTGTGTGTCACAGCGGGAGAGTGACGACCAAAAAATGAAGCTGGACATTCAGCAACGACCGGCGACCTCACAGCAGGGGCCAGGTCGTTGCTGGATGTCACACACAGCGACAGCGACGGGACGTCGCTGCAACGTCACAGAAAATGGTGACGTAGCAGCGACGTCGTTGTCGTCGTCGTTATGTGTGACACCAGCTTAAGAATCAGCAGTATATTGTATCTGGAGGAGGAAGAATAAAGCATATGCTGAAAAGAACACTTGCTTACAGTGAAGCATGGTGGTGGCTCGCTGATGCCTGAAGTGAAACATAGCATTGGCTTAGTGATGCTTACAGTGAAGCATGGTGGTGGCTTGATGATGCCTACAGTATTACACGATGGTGACTTGTTGATTCCAAAGGTGAAGCATAGGTTGGGGAGGTCAATAATACTTACAAATAAGCATGGCTGTGGCTCAGAGATGCTTACAGTAAAGCATGGAGGTGGCTTCGTGGACAGGAAGATATATTCAATTAGCTATTAGAGCATAATACTTTGTGGTGGAGACTGTGGGGTCTCCATACAGTATGTATTCTGTGGGGGCCATTATACTGGGGGGCTATCATACTCTCTGGGTTCTGGAGTAATACCATACTGTGTTTGGGGGGCTATTGCAGAGGGTCACTGTGTGGGCATCATAATGGGTTGGAGGTAACTGGGAGCCTCATAATGTGTTGGGGACATCATAATCTTTTGAGGGGACTTTGAGGGCATCATACTGTGTTGGAGGCACTATGGGGGCATAACTCTGTATTGAGGGTACTGTGGAAATATACTGTTTTGGAGAAACTTTAAGGGCATCATACTGTCTTGCTGGCCCCGTGGGAACATCTTTCTGCATTGGGTTTACTGTGCAGACATCATACTGTGTTGAGGTGCACTATGGGGTCATCATCATCATACTATTTGTGGGGGGTACACTAAGGAATTAACTTTGAGGTATCATACTGTTTGTGGGGGCATTTGTGGTGGCATTATGCTGTATGTAGGCCATGAAAGGGGGTATTGTAGGTAAGAGCACTAAGGGGCTTCAATAGGGGCAACATTTTTGTGTAAGTGCCACAATACATGTCTTTCTCCCTGTCCTTAAAAGTTGGACAGTATGCCCCTCTATGACTCTGCCTAAGTGCTGGTGCCTATGATTTCTATGTATGTCTCTGGTCTAATCCTGAAAATCTACAGTCAGTGAACTAGATAACTCTGTATCAAAATCCAACAGTGCCTGCATCTGTCTTGATAATCAGCAGTTAGGAGATCACTGAAGACTATATAGAAACCAGGAATGTCTGATCCTGTCCTGATAATCTACAGTCAGTGGAGAACTGGACAATAGATAGATACCACCACTATCTGACCCTTTCCACAAAATCTACTAAATAAATGTAAATTATGTAATACATAGACATTATTCTGTTAAAGTTTATTTTAATTATTAGATCTTGGAATAATAATAAGTTCCACAATTGGATGTGTTTAGAAAATTGTTCCTGTGCTGAGATAATCTTATATACAAGTGCCTCTCAATACAGTAGAATATCCTCAAAAACTTAATATATTTCGGTAATTCAATACACAAAGGGAAACACATATATTGTATAGAGTCATTACACACAGAGGGATCTATTTCATGTGCTTATTTCTGTTAGTGTTGATGATTATGGCTTACAGCCAATGAAAACTCAGAAGTCACTATCTCAGAAAATTAGAATAATCACCACAAAATACCTGAAAAGGCTTCCTAAGCATTTAAAATGGTCCCTGAGTCTGGCTCAGTAGGCTACACAATCATGGGGAAGACTGCTGGCTTGACAGATGTCCAGAAGGCAGTAATTGACAAACTCCACAAAGATGGTAAGCCACAAAAGATCATTGCTAAAGAAGCTGGCTGTTCACAGACTGCTGTATCCAAGCATTAAAATAGAAAGTTGAGTTGAAGGAAAAAATGTGGTAGAAAAAGGTGCACAAGCAACCGGGATAACCGCAGCCTTAATAGGATTGTTAAGAAAAGGCAATTAAAAAATTTGGGGAGACTCACAAGGAGTGGACTGCTGCTGGAGTCAGTGCTTCAAGAGCCACCACACACAGACGTATCCAGGACATGGGCTACAAGTGTCCCATTATTATTATTATTATTATTATTATTTATTTATAGAGCACCATTAATTCCATGGTGCCATGCATGTGCATGGTCCCATTCCTTGTGTCAAGCCACTCATGACCAATAGACAACACTAGAAGCATCTTACCTGGTCCAAGGAGAAAAAGAACTGGACTGTTGCTCAGTGGTCCAAGGGGTTCTTTTCAGATGAAAGTAAATTTTGCATTTCATTTGGAAATCACGGTCCCAGAGTCTGGAGGAAGAGTGGAGAGGCCACAATCCAAGCTGCCTGAGGTCTACTGTGAAGTTTCCACAATCAGTGATGGTTTGGGGAGCCATGTCATCTGCTGGTGTAGGTCTACTGTGTTCTATCAAGACCAAAGTCAGCGCAGCCGTCTACCAGGAAATTTTAGAGCATTCAGGCTTCCCTCTGCTGTCAAGCTTTTTGAAAATGGTAATTTAATTTCCCAGCTGGACTTGGCACCTGTCCACACTGCCAAAAGTACCAATACCTGGTTTAATAACTACATTATTAAGGTGCTTGATTGGCCAGCAAACTCACCTGACCTAAACCCCATAGAGAATCTAAGAGGTATTGTCAAGAGGAAGATGAGAGACACCAGACCCAACAATACAGATGAGCTGAAGGCTGCTATAAAAGCTTCCATAACACCTCAGCAGTGCCACAGGCTGATCACATCTATGTCACGCCGCATTGATGCAGTAATTCATGCAGAGAAGGAGCCCCGACCAAGTACAGAGTGCATTTACTATACATACTTTTCAGTAGGCCAACATTTCTGAGTTTAAAAAAAAATTTGTTGGTCTTATATACAGTGCCTTGCGAAAGTATTCGGCCCCCTTGAATTTTTCAACCTTTTCCCACATTTCAGACTTCAAACATAAAGATAAAAATTTTAATGTTATGATGAAGAATCTACAAGTGGGACACAATTGTGAAGTTGAACAAAATTTATTGCTTGTTTTAAACCTTTTTAAAAATAATAAACTGAAAAGTGGGGCATGCAATATTATTCGTCCCCTTTAAGTTAATACTTTGTAGCGTCACCTTTTGCTGTGATTACAGCTGCAAGTCGCTTGGACTATGTCTCTATCAGTTTTGCACATTGAGAGACTGAAATTCTTGCCCATTCTCTCTTTGCAAACAGCTGGAGCTGAGTGAGGTTGGATGGAGAGCGTTTGTGAACAGCAGTTTTCAGCTCCTTCCACAGATTCTCGATTGGATTCAGGTCTGGACTTTGACTTGGCCATTGTAACACCTGGATACGTTTATTTGTGAACCATTCCATTGTAGATTTTGCTTTATGTTTGAGATCATTGTCGTGTTGGAAGACAAATCTCTGTCCCAGTCTCAGGTCTTTTGCAGACTCCAACAGGTTTTCTTCCAAAATAGTCCTGTATTTGGCTCCATCCATCTATCAATCAATTTTAACCATATTCCCTGTCCCTGCTGAAGAAAAGAAGGACCAAACCATGGTGCTGCCACCACCATGTTTGACAGTGGGGGTGGTATGTTCAGGGTGATGAGCTGTGTTGCTTTTACGCCAAACATATCATTTGGCATTGTGCCCAAATAGTTCAATTTTGGTTTCATCTGACCAAAGCACCTTCTTCCACATGTTTGGTGTGTCTCCCAGGTGGCTTGTGGCAAACTTTAAACTACACTTTTTATGCACATCTTTGAGAAATGGCTTTCTCCTTGCCACTCTTCCATAAAGGCCAGATTTGTACACTGTACGACCGATTGTTGTGGTATGGACAGACTCTCCCACCTCAGCAGTAGATCTCTGCAGTTCATCCAGAGTGATCATGGGCCTCTTGGCTGCATCTCTGATCAGTCTTCTCCTTGTTTGAGATGAACGTTTTGAGGGATGGCCGGGTCTTGATAGATTTGCAGTGGTATGATACTCCTTCCATTTCAATATGATCGCTTCCACAGTGCTCCTTGGGATGTTTAAAGTTTTGGAACCAAATCCAGCTTTAAACGTCTCCACAACAGTATCACAGACCTGTCTGTTGTGTTTCTTGGTCTTCATGATGGTCTTTGTGCTTTAAACAGAACACTGAGACTATCACAGATCAGATGCATTTATACGGAGACTTGATAACGCACAGGTGGCTTATATTTATCATCATCAGTCATTTAGGACAACATTGGATCATTCAAAGATCCTCAATGAACTTCTGGAGTGAGTTTACTGCACTGAAAGTAAAGGGGACGAATAATATTGCACGCCCCACTTTTCAGTTATTTATTTTTTTAAAAAGTTTTAAAAAAGCAATACATTTTGTTCAACTTCACAATTGTGTCCCACTTGTTGTTGATTCTTCACCATAACATTAAAATTTTTATCTTTATGTTTGAAGCTTGAAATGTGGGAAAAGGTTGAAAAATTTAAGGGAGCCGAATACTTTCGCAAGGCACTCTAATATTCTAATTTTCTTAGGTAATGACTTTTGGGTTTTCATTGGCTGTAAGCCATAATCATCAACATTAACAGAAATAAACACTTGAAATAGATTACTCTGTGTGTAATGACTCTATATAATGTATGTGTTTCCTTTTGTATTGAATTACTGAAATAAATTAACTTTTTGAGGATATTCTTATTCATTGAGATGCACTTGTATATTTCCCTGCTATGTACTGTGTAATTGCTGTGTCTGACTGTACAGGGACATGGTCTGATCATACCACAGCTCCTGGTCTGGAGAGGACATAAAAGAGTATAAAAACATTACTGCATGGGATCACAGCTGATTCTTTTTGTGAGTTAAAACATTTCCCTGCCTGTTTTTAAAAAATGTTATACCTGATAGAAGGAATTATTTGGGATCCCATGTTGTCCTGAATGTATACTCATGTGCGTCCTCTCTTGCCCAGGAGATGTGGTATGATCAGACCATGTCCCTGTACGGTCAGACACGACCATTACACAGTACATAGCAGGGACACATATATAAGATTATCTCAGCACAGGAACATTTTTTTTTTTTAAATACATTTGTAGCACCCCTGAGCCTCTCACAAGCACTACAAGGAACTGCATCCTCTTGGGGATACAGGACCTACCCCCTGGGACCTGGAGTACCATTGCCGATACGATCAAAGCACAACCAAAATCCTAGTTCTCCACTCCACACCTGGGCTAAAGGGTTAATCAAGTAAGGGGAACGAGTCCTGGGATTAGCCAGCCTGGTGGGATGGGACACACACACACGATGAGACGGGGAGAACTATAGCACACAGAGAGGTGTACCGACGTGCCTGAGCTGGATACGTGCAACGGTGACCCGGGGCACAGGAAAAAGGTCGCCAGAGCGGGTACGGACAAGTACCGCTGGGACCGGAGCACGCACGGGGCACAGGGTCCTAGATCAGGAGCCAGTTCTACATGGCTTGATAATCACCTGCACAGTGTGGACACCTTCATGGACTTCCCTGAACCAAATAATCCGGGGGCATCAGCAGTAAACTAGGATCAGGGTTCGGACATTTACCTCCCTACAGGGTCCGCACTGCCTGCCGTATGGAGAAGGAGACTGATACCCCAAAAGGGACAGGTTGGTTGGGTCCCCAAACGCTCAATACTACGGGGACCCAACCAACAGAGAGTGCCGGGGACAGAGCAACCTGGGTCACTACATTGGCACTGATACTCCATGGGACCTGAACCAGTCATCCGCGGGTCGGAGTAAGTAGAGACTGTTGATTCCAACCTTGTGTGGTCTCCGTTATATTCCTTCACAACTCCCAGGCACGGCCCTACCTGCGGAGGGCCCAACATCATTGCTGCAACCACCACCAGCCCTGGGTGTACCCACCATCCTTAACCGCAAACCACAGGTGGTGTCACGTACACTAGCTTTCATTCCTACTTAAAATAATTCCCCTTTTACAAGAGAAGCCCCAGGGCATGGGACCGGGCAACGGCCACCAGAGTGACATTCCCATTTGCAACTGCCCAGGACCGAGTACCCCCTTCCCTGGGCGACACATTCAATTGTAGAACTTATTATTATTGCAAATTGCTTTGATGAAAATTCACTTTATTTGTGGGGCAGCCCATTTAAGTGTTTACATTGCTTGTCTGTGACAGCAGGGGTTCTAATTTGCAGCAATTGACTAAGCAGTGTGGTACTGTAGAACTTTGCCTAGAACAGAGGCAACCAACCTTTCTGACTTTGAGAGCCACATACAACTCCTGTCCCCTTTAAAGTAGTGAGATTGAGAGTTCCTATTACCGGTATAAGGACAGCCAAAGCTTTTCCACAGAAATCACATGGCAGTATACCAAGATCCAAGGGTTCCCACCCTACCTGGAGTCAGTATGTTTGCATTAATCACTCCTACTACTGTTTTGTATCCAAATTCGAACACCTCCACTGACAAGTATTATCATCCTTTATCCAGCTTACCATACTTATATTATCTCTAATCCCACAAGGCCAGCATTTGTGCATCCAGATCTGCTCTCCTGTGAGGGACTACTCATGAAAGTCACCATCTGGAGACCTGCTCTTCATAACTGTTTGATAGACCTGGTGCTAATTCCCCAAACTGGCAGACCGCAGAGAGTCACACATCATGGGCCCTCGGCCCACATGGCTCCTAAGCCACAGACTTGGGACCCCTGGGCTAGAATGTGACCAATCCCTCTAAATAGTAAAGTTCCTCTACCTACAGCCACCACTAGGAGGAGTATAGATCTCTTTAATGGTACCGTATGCAGGAAGCTCCTAAGTGCCTCCTAGTGGCAGCAGATTGCAGCCATAATTGTGTCATACACCTTGGTACTCTGCAGAACATCCATATACATGGTATGACATAACTTATTGATGAAAAAAGCTATCTATATCTCATTTATTCCACATAAAATACAATGGAGAATCATTACTATTTCATAATAACTGGGTCCTGTAGCTATTTAGAATGGTAAGTAGGAGAAGACTCTTATGGATGAATCACTGACCATCTCTCCGCTGTTCTCCATACAAACACAATGTTAGCTTAAGCCTGTTTGCTTAATACTGATCCAAAAGCTTCATTAATTATTGAGCAGGCATTAGGAGCTTCGCTCTGCACTATGTAAACCATGGCGGGGAAGAATAGACTTTTACACATTGTCATTCATTAAAGGGGTTTTCAAAATAACCATAAACTATATTTCTGTATAAATACTTCATTTCAGTTTCTCTGCCACATGTCCGTGAATATGAAAGATGTTTTTACATCCAGAGGCTGAAAATCAATACAGATCTAATACTTCTCACAGTCATGGGATTTCTAGTGTTTCTAGTCCAGGTGCCCCCTAAGAATTAAAAGGGGCCCAGTCAAAAGTTGCCTGTTTTTGCTGTTATTTTTTTTCTCTGCTGCTCCTTTGATTTTTTTTCATTATACGGTAATTATTTTTTTATTTTTTTTTTTTTAAATCCTCCTTACTGTTCTAAAAATATGGGCCCTTTTAAATAGTGTTAATTTTTATGTCCTTTGCCAAATGAGCGTGAGTCACATAGTGGCCTAACACACCCCAGAGGATCCTGTAAGCAACACTCCCTTGGTAAAGACCATAAAAATTAGCAAAAAAAATCAAAAAGGCCCCAATATAGAGCACCGGAGACAAAATAAGAGAAAAAGTGGCCTGGTGACAGTTCCTCTTTACCTAGACCTTGTGAAGATTTTATTTCCACTAATACATTGTAGCAAACCATCAGGACATACAGTATATCACAAAAGTGAGTACACCCCTCACATTTTTGTAAATATTTTATTCTAACTGTTCATGGGTTCATGGGACAACACTGATGATATGACACTTTGATACAATGTAAAGTAGTCAGTGTACAGCTTGTATAACAGTGTAAATTTGCTATGCCATCTAAATAACTCAGCCATTAATGTCTAAAAAGCTGACAACAAAAGTGAATACACCCCTAAGGGAAAATGGTCAAATTGTTCCCAATTAGCCATTTTTCCATCCCTTTGTCATGTGACTCATTAGCGTTACAAGGTCTCAGGTGTGAATGAGGAGCAGCTGGGGTAAATTTGGTGTTATCACTCACCACACTCTCATATTGGTCACTGGATGTTCAATATGGTACCGCATGGCAATTAATTTTCTGAGGGTCTGAAAAAAAAGAACTGTTGCTCTACATAAAGATAGCCTAGGCTAGAAGAAGATTACGAGCCCCGTGAAACTGAGCTGCAGCAGAGTGGCCAAGACCATACAGTGGTTTAACAAGACAGGTTCCACTCAGGACAGTTCTCGCCGTGGTTCACTAAAGAAGTAGAGTGCACATGCTTTGTGTCATATACGGAGGTTGTCTTTTCAAAATAGCCGTATGAGTGCTGCCAGCATTGCTGCGGAGCTTAAAAGGGGTGGGAGTCAGCCTGTCAGTGCTCAGACCATACGCTGCATACTACATAAAATTGGTCTGCATGGCTGTAATTCCAGTAGGAAGCCTCTTCTAAAAATGATGCACAAAAAAGACTGTAAACAGTTTGCTGTAGACAAGCAGACTAGGAACATGGATTACTGGAAAACTTTTTTGCTTCAGATGGTGCCAAGTGTGTGTGGTGGCAACCAGGTCATGAGTACAAAGACAATTGTGTCCTACCTACAGTCAAGAACAGTGGTGGAAGTGTAATAGTTTGGGGCTGCATGAGGGCTGCCAGCTGTGGGGAGCACAGTTCATTGAGGGAACCATGAATGCCAACATGTACTGTGACATACTAAAGCAGAACATGATCTGCTCCCTTCAGAACCTGGACCACAGGGCAATAGTGCAACATGATAATGACCCCAAACACACATCCAAGACAACCACTGCCTTGCTAAAGAAACTGAGGATAAATATGCTGGACTGGCCAAGCGTGTATCCAGACCTAAACCCCATTGAGCATCTGTGGGACATCCTCAAACGGAATATGGAGGGACGCAAGGTCTATAATATCCACCAACTCCATGATGTCGTCATGGAGGATGGAAGAGGATTCCAGTGGCTCCTGTGAAGATCTAGTGAACTCCATGCCCAAGAGAGTTAAGACAGTGCTTGAAGATAATGGTGACCAAACACAATATTCACACTTTGGGCACAATTTGGCCAATTTCAATTAGGGCTGTACTCACTTTTGTTGCCAGTGGTTTAGACAATAATGGCTGTGTGTTGAGTTATTTAGAGGGCACCACATTTACACTGTTATACAAGCTGTACACTGACTACTTTACATTGTATAGGAAAGATATAATAAATTATTTACAAAAATGTGAGGGGTGTACTTATTTTTGTGATATACTGTATTAGTGTTCATTAATTCAAGATTGTCCATCTGACAGCTATCATTCTCAACTTCAGGGCCAGATTGTTGTAGAGTGTATTCCACATCTCCCGTATTGGGCACTGATAGAGCCTGTCTTGCCCCTGCTCACAGAGGATTGCTCCTTCTATAGACGATTGTGACCACCTATTGGGCTTTTAGACTTTGGATATGAGCATGACTGTTCTCATTCTTTAACAGCAGGAGATTATGAAAATGGTGAGGAATTAAAACCCAAAGCATATTAAAAAAAATTGCGAAACTTTAATAAGTAATAATTAATCATGGCGAATAGCCAAAGGAATATTACCTGCAAGCAGCACCCAATAGCAATCTACCTCTGTTTTTCACTGCCTTGACCCCTTAGTTCTATTATGTACTGGTATCACATAAAGTTCTGTAAGATAGTGTTCCCAGAAGTTGTACCTGTGCCATGTACCATGCCAGCACATGGGGATGGTGTGTGCCTTCTAAGTTTGAACTGTGGACCCGGTAATGTTTTTACTGCATGGTTCACAGACTTGTCCATAGACTTATTACTCATCTGTAGTTTGAACTTTTAGGCTGCTTTGGAAATTTTTATGTGTTTTTTAAGCCAAATGTAGAAGTGGATTTGAAAGGCATAGGAAATTTTTAAAAGAGAACTGTGTTTTCCTGGATCCAGGTCCAGTTTCTGCCGCTGCTCCTGTTGTCTGGTGTTGACTGCAGCGCTCTGCACACCATGGATTGTAACATCTAAAGCTCCCCCATCTGTTTTGTCTCTTTATGATGTCACGTCAATAGCACAGCAGCCAATCAATGAGCTGAGTGGCTCTGACGGGGGCAATCTGTCTACACTGGCAGAACCGCTAAATTCACTGATCGGCCACCGCGCTGTTGATATGACAATGTCTGTTCCCAGGAGCAGCGGTAGAGACTCACTGGTAGACTGTGGAAGTTGAGTACAGCGTGTTTTGCTATTTTTTTTTAACAAACTGCAGCCGGGGAACAACCCTTTTAAGGCCCATATGCACATTAAATATATGTCATATGTATGGAGGACTCCTGACTTCCCCATCAGATGATGTTGTAGATCTGTACTGCGAAAATTTCTATCTTTCTGTTCTGATAGACCTATATTTTTGTTTGGATAAGCCACTGCCAGATGATTCTTCCAGCAGGTCATTCCTGGAGACTGTCTAGTCTAAGATTACACCAGCTAATTGTTTTCTGACTTTTTGCTATAAATTGGCACAAAAAAAATTGGGCACATTTTTTAGTGCAGAGTAGTGATGAGCGAGTATGCTTGTTACTACTCGGTACTCGCAGGAGTATCACTGTACTCGGGCTACTCGGCGGGGACCGAGTAATCTCGCGATACTCGTGCTGTACTCGTGGTCTTCATCCCTGCATGTTGGCGCTCTTTTGAGAGCCAGCCCTCATGCAGGGATTGGCTGGCAGACCACTGCAATGCCGCAGCCCTGTTAGTTGTGGAATTGCAGTGATTGGCCGGCCTGCACAGCGTGACCGAGCCTTTATACCGGCGGGCGCGCTGTGCTCTGCACACAGCCATCTAGACAGTCAGTGCAGGGAGAGTGTTGCTGCTTCAGGGAGAGGTTTGCGGCCCTTTATAGCTATTTCCGTAGCAGGGCTGCAAACAGTGTGACCAGAAGTCCTTCTCAGGACTATTATAGTTGTATACAGGCAGGCAGGGTATAGCCAGGTCGGAGTACAGTAGTAGAGTCCTTCTCAGGACTATTGTTGCTGTATACAGGCAGGGTATAGCCAGGTCGGAATACAGGCTAGTGACCAGAAGAGTCCTTGTCAGGACTATTGTAGCAGTATACAGGCAGGCAGGCAGGCAGGCAGGGTATATAGCCATTCCTAGTGGTGACCGTATACCAGCCTTCATCATATCTGGGACTGGGGTACACAGTCTAAAACAGTCCAGATAGTGTCAGACTTCTCAGTAATTGTCGCTCCTAAAAACCTGTTAGGTTCTTAGTGCGTCCGTGCTTGCATTTAAAAACCGCACGTGTGTGCCTGTCGGTGGCAGCGTACAGGTGCACGTTTTGCACAAACTATTATATAACGCACAAGTCTAGTGTATAATACACGTCAGTCAGCAGTGTCTGATAGTGTCAGACTTCTCAGTAATTGTCGCTCCTAAAAACCTGTTAGGTTCTTAGTGCGTCCGTGCTTGCATTTAAAAACCGCACGTGTGTGCCTGTCGGTGGCATCGTACAGGTGCACGTTTTGCACAAACTATTATATAACGCACAAGTCTAGTGTATAATACACGTCAGTCAGCAGTGTCTGATAGTGTCAGACTTCTCAGTAATTGTCGCTCCTAAAAACCTGTTAGGTTCTTAGTGCGTCCGTGCTTGCATTTAAAAACCGCACGTGTGTGCCTGTTGGTGGCAGCGTACAGGTGCACTTGTGTGCGTTTTGCACAAACTTGGATATAACGCACAAGTCTAGTGAATACACGTCAGCACAGCATTGCAAAATGCGCAAGGGCGTTGGCAACGAACAAGGAAGTGGACGTGATGGTGGTGCAGGCAGAGGCCGAGGTCGTGGGCAAGCTCTAATTTCGCCACAACAAAGGGCCACATCTAGTCGCTCGCACGTCCTGTCCCAAATTCTTGGGGACCGCAGCAGTACACCGCTCTTGAACCAAGACCAGTGTCAACAGGTTGTTAGTTGGATAGCGGATAATGCTTCCAGTCAGATTGGCACCACCACAAACACTCTGTCTTCCACACGGTCAAGTGTCAGTAGCCGTGATACTGCACCGCACATTTTAGAACCTGATCCTCCTTCCTACCACAAGGCTGAGTACACGTCCTCGGACATTACTGATCCCACACTTGGACACTCGGAAGAGCTGTTCACGTTTCCATTCGCACATTCTGGCCTCTCGCCAGCTCATGTTGAAGTGGGTCATGAGGAGATCGTATGTACAGATGCCCAAATATTTGAGCAGCCACGTTCTCATGAAGTTGGCAACGTGTCTCAACAAGGGGTGGACGATGATGAGACACAATTGTCAGGAAGTCAGGAGGAGGAGCAGGGTGCGGAAGAGGAAGATGACGTGGTGGATGATCCAGTAACTGACCCAACCTGGCGGGAGGATATGCAGAGCGAGGACAGCAGTGCACAGGGGGAGGGAGGCGTAGCATCCCAACAGGCAGTAAGAAGCAGGGTGGTGGCTCCAGGCAGAAGTCAGGCAACCGTTCCCCGGAACAACAACACGACACAAGGTGCCTGTACAAATGTTAGGTCTTCCCGAGTCTGGCAGTTTTTTAAGTTGGCTCCAGATGATTCTAAAAAGGCCATTTGCAACACCTGCCGTGCCAGCATCAGCAGGGGTACCAAAACTAGCAGCCTGACCACCACCAGCATGATCAGGCACATGTCAGCCAAGCACCCGACTTTGTGGGAAGTACAACAGAGTCAAGGAGCAGTGCTTGCTGATGTCACTGCTACGTCTTCGCTTGTTGTGCATGCGAGCCAATCCCCTGTCCATGCTGCCTGCGAACAAGCCGCCTCCGGTCCTGCACCTGCAGTTGCCTACGCAGAAATAACACCATCATCAAGCACGTCCTTGTCCCAGCGCAGCGTTCAGTTATCCATTCAGCAAACCTTTGAACGCAGGCGCAAATACACTGCCAACACCCCACATGCCACAGTTCTAAATGCTAACATTTCGCGACTGCTTGCGCTGGAAATGTTGCCTTTTAGGCTGGTGGAGACAGAAGCATTCCGCGACCTGATGGCGGCAGCTGTCCCACGTTACTCGGTCCCCAGCCGCCACTATTTCTCCCGGTGTGCCGTCCCCGCGTTGCATAACCACGTGTCACAAAACATCACACGTGCCCTGAACAACGCTGTTTCACCCAAAGTCCACCTAACCACAGACACGTGGACAAGTGCTTGTGGGCAAGGCCGCTACATCTCGTTGACGGCACACTGGGTTAATATTGTGGAAGCTGGGACCCAGTCTGAGCGAGGGACGGAACACGTCCTTCCCACACCAAGGTTTGCAGGCCCTACCTCAGTCAGGGTTTCACCCACACTCTACAGCTCCGGAATGTCATGCTCTTCAGCCTCCTCCTCCTGCGCATCCTCATCCACTTTACCCTCCACACCAGTCACAAGTCCACACTTCTGGACTTTGGATAATCGCTGGACTGCTCCTCCTTCTCCTCATGCGCCACCATGATGACCGTTACAATAGTTAGGCCTTTGTTTCAGGTATACCCCCAGTGGTAAATTTTTTCGCCCATTCTTTCAGAATGGACATTACAACGACAGGAGACCCGCTCCTTTGCAACGGGAACAATGTTTTGAGGCCCTCATGCACGTCTCTATCCAGGGACCATGTGGAGCCTCCCAATTTTTGGCTGCCCTGCCTAAGGGCTATACTACAATAGACCCACTTCCTGACAATGGACACTTCAGGTTTACAGGCCCTCATGCACGTCTCTATCCAGGGACAATGTGGAGCCTCCCTATTTTTGGCTGCCCTGCCTAAGGGCTATACTACAATAGACCCACTTCCTGACAATGGACACTTCAGGTTTACAGGCCCTCATGCACGTCTCTATCCAGGGACAATGTGGAGCCTCCCAATTTTTGGCTGCCCTGCCTAAGGGCTATACTACAATAGACCCACTTCCTGACAATGGACACTTCAAGTTTAGAGGCCCTCATGCACGTCTCTATCCAGGGACAACGTGGAGCCTCCCAATTTTTGGCTGCCCTGCCTAAGGGTTATACTACAATAGACCCACTTCCTGACAATGGACACTTCAGGTTTACAGGCCCTCATGCACGTCTCTATCCAGGGACAATGTGGAGCCTCCCAATTTTTGGCTGCCCTGCCTAAGGGCTATACTACAATAGACCCACTTCCTTACAATGGGCACTTCAGGTTTACAGGCCCTCATGCATGTCTCTATCCAGGGACAACGTGGAGCCTCCCAATTTTTGGCTACCCTGCCAAAGGGCTATACTACAATAGACCCACTTCCTTACAATGGGCACTTCAGGTTTACAGGCCCTCATGCACGTCTCTATCCAGGGACAACGTGGAGCCTCACAATTTTTGGCTGCCCTGCCTAAGGGCTATACTACAATAGACCCACTTCCTTACAATGGGCACTTCAGGTTTACAGGCCCTCATGCACGTCTCTATCCAGGGACAATGTGGAGCCTCCCAATTTTTGGCTGCCCTGCCAAAGGGCTATACTACAATAGACCCACTTCCTGACAATGGACACTTCAGGTTTACAGGCCCTCATGCACGTCTCTATCCAGGGACAATGTGGAGCCTCCCAATTTTTGGCTGCCCTGCCTAAGGGCTATACTACAATAGACCCACTTCCTGACAATGGACACTTCAGGTTTACAGGCCCTCATGCACGTCTCTATCCAGGGACAATGTGGAGCCTCCCAATTTTTGGCTGCCCTGCCTAAGGGCTATACTACAATAGACCCACTTCCTGACAATGGACACTTCAGGTTTACAGGCCCTCATGCACGTCTCTATCCAGGGACAATGTGGAGCCTCCCAATTTTTGGCTGCCCTGCCTAAGGGCTATACTACAATAGACCCACTTCCTGACAATGGACACTTCAGGTTTACAGGCCCTCATGCACGTCTCTATCCAGGGACAATGTGGAGCCTCCCAATTTTTGGCTGCCCTGCCTAAGGGCTATACTACAATAGACCCACTTCCTGACAATGGACACTTCAGGTTTACAGGCCCTCATGCACGTCTCTATCCAGGGACAATGTGGAGCCTCCCAATTTTTGGCTGCCCTGCCTAAGGGCTATACTACAATAGACCCACTTCCTTACAATGGGCACTTCAGGTTTACAGGCCCTCATGCATGTCTCTATCCAGGGACAACGTGGAGCCTCCCAATTTTTGGCTACCCTGCCAAAGGGCTATACTACAATAGACCCACTTCCTTACAATGGGCACTTCAGGTTTACAGGCCCTCATGCACGTCTCTATCCAGGGACAACGTGGAGCCTCCCAATTTTTGGCTGCCCTGCCTAAGGGCTATACTACAATAGACCCACTTCCTTACAATGGGCACTTCAGGTTTACAGGCCCTCATGCACGTCTCTATCCAGGGACAATGTGGAGCCTCCCAATTTTTGACTGCCCTGCCAAAGGGCTATACTACAATAGACCCACTTCCTTACAATGGGCACTTCAGGTTTACAGGCCCTCATGCACGTCTGTATGCAGGGGCATTGGTGAACCTCACAAGTTTGGACTGCCCTGGCAAAGGAAAATACTACAAAGACTCACTTCCTCAAAATGGGCACATTAGACTCAAGAGGCCTTCATGTACGTCTCTTCTCAGGGACATCGGAGTGCCACACAATGTTTTACGTAAAATCTTTCATGTATTAATCTCAAAAAGTAAGATACACCAGCTCTATCTCACTATTGGGTATGTGCCCTTAACATTTCCGCCATGAAAATTCATTTTGGTGTCATTTTGAAGGTTTTCTGGTGAGTCCGTAAAAATGGCATAAAACGCGGACAAAATTGTTCACAGCTGTGACTTTTGAGTGATAAATGCTTCAAGGGGTCTTCCCCATGCTGTTGCCATGTCATTTGAGCACTCTTCTGAGACTTTTGTGACATTTTTAGGGTTTCTACATGCTGCCGGGGGTCATTTCATAAAAATACTCGGTTCTCCCATAGGATAACATTGGGCTTGATGCTCGGGCCGAGTACACGAGTATCTTGGGATGCTCGGCCCGAGCCTCGAGCACCCGAGCTTTTTAGTACTCGCTCATCACTAGTGCAGAGTACTGTATTAATTATTAGGTCATGCAGCCTTTCCATAAAATTACACCCCACCTTCTGCAGTGTCATGCCCTCTTGTTGGACAAGAAGTAATGCGGCAAAAGTATCCAAACCACTCAATAAAAATGGTGCAATTGATGGCAGACAATTTTTAGGCGCAAATTACACCAAAATTCTTATATACTTGGTGTGATAAATATGCCCCATTGTGTGTGTGAATGGGAAGTTCCAATTTTGGAAATTTATTAACTATTAATGATTATATCAGACCATTATCCTTTCCTGATAATGATCCAGCATTGTTGAAACACTTTCCCAACTCCCTTCTTATTGGCCTCTATAGTAGAGATGAGAGGACCTGTTGAAGTTTTGAAGTTTGGGTTTGTTGGGTTAGATAAAGTTCTGTTCTCGAACCAACTTGATCTGAATCCCATTGGAAGTCAGTGTTTGGGTAGTTTGGCTCTCCGCCCACATACGATCAGCCATGAAAAGAACACTTCCGGGGAGGGAGGGCGGAGTTTTTATTTTATTTTATTTTTTGGGACACACTACATCCAATAATACTGATTTTGCCCCCAGTGAAAGCTATTCAAAGACTGCAAGTGGCTCGCACTAGGCCGAGCACTGAGCATACCCAAGTACACTGATGCTTGATCGAGTGGTTTACATTGTTATACGGGTGGTCCACTACTGAGCTACTACTACTACTACTAGGTTTCACATCCATGTAAAACTCATAGGGAAGGCTTTTCTCAAATACCTTGTGAAGTAAATTTTGCCTCTGAGTGGTGCTATTGCGGTCGTTCATCCCCATCAACTGACTCACAGGCACCATGACCTCTAAGATCCGGTGATATCACGTCAACTTCCATTTGACCCAACATCACTGCGACTGTCCCCAGTCTTCCTGAGTGACTGGGCTGTGGGTGAAGTTTCACCGCTCCTCATAGCCCAGCATCGCTCCTGTGCGCAACATGCTGGGCTGAGATAAGCAGTGAAACTCCACCCACAGCCCAGTCACTCACGGAGACTGGGGTGGCCTTGGTGATGTCTAATCAACTGGAAGTTGACGTGACATCACCGGATCTCAGAGGCTACGGAGCCTGGGGGTCACTTGATGGGGATAAGCGAACCGCAATAGCTGTATTCAGGGGCAGAATTTACTTTACAAGGTATTTGAGAAAAGCTTTCCCTATGAGTTTTACATCGATGTGGCCACTAATGCTAAGTAGTGATCGACCTCTGTAAAGTACTCCGAATAGAGTTGAGCGGATCGGCTATAATCCGGGTCCGACGGATCCGGATCGGGTTGACGAGAGAGAGAGAGCGAGAAAAAAAAAACGGATCCGGATCGTGCACCCCGGATCCCGGGTAGTGGTCGGACTCGGATCGGAACCTCGAACCGTGCGGATCTGGATTTTTCAGATCCAGGTCTGCGCAACACTAACTCCGAACTCTAATTTTTCAGTGAAGTCTGTGTTCTGTGCGAACACCGAACTTTACTGTTTGGGTCCGCTCATCTCTACTCTCTAGGCTTTACTTAATGATGGGTATAATACACTTTATTTGGGCCTTATTTCCAAATGGGGGTCATAGCTCCAAGATATGTCAGAACTTATTTAGGTATAATATATCTTTGTACCATACTTATTTAAAGTTGCATGTGCAGGATTTGGTTCACGAGGAAACCCTCATTTTAGTAAACCAATCTCTCAAACCCCTGAAGACTATGAGGGAAACATAAAGGAAAAACTTAGATCCAGCTCACCCAGTCCTCAGGAGATCACTTGGCCGAACGGTGCACTGATATCGAAGAGCAGGCACGCACTCACATAGGTACATTCAAGTAGGCTATCCAGCAGTCACGTTGCGGTTTTTATATTAAAAACCCAAAAATGTATTCAAAGTTTAAAAATTCCATCCACTTTTAAAGTCCCTGTTAAGATCCAATGAACAAATAGAACAGTTGCTGTTCTATTTGTTCATTGGATCTTAACATGGACTTTAAAAGCGGATGGAATTTTTAAACTTTGAATACATTTTTGGATTTAAATATGACCGGAACGTGACTGCTGGATGTCCTACTTGAATGTACCTATGAGGGAAACATAGTATTACAGACTGGCAATCCTAAAGAAAAACTGGAATAAGGCGGGACGTGAGAGCAAGAGCGGCTCTCCATTCTGGCCAATAGAAGGGGAGACCAGAGCAGATGTCCCCCTCCATGACGTTTTAATATGGACCGACTCTATATAAAAATGGATTCAGGTGAACGTCTTTAGTTATTAAGTAATTAAGTTTCATCTTCTTCCTGAATTACATTTGCAACAAATCACACAATAAGTGCACAAAGGAAACACTATTTTCCTATGTCAAATGAATCATTTCTGTAGTGTTTGTTACTTTTCGATACTGAAAGACATTTCGTTTTTGTCATAAAAATTTTTTTTGCTGAGTTTGCTGCAGAACATGTTAAAAAGAGCCAAAGCAGCATTACTGAAGAGCGGTGTGATAACTGCGCGCTGTCAGATCAGACACAATCACATAAATCCATCTAAGCCTGAATTACCACACGCACCTCAAATGATCGAAAACAACAAAATACACATTATCCGTTCTCAAGGCCTCTGTAGATCGGGGGGATAAGTGATGCTCAACGAAAATAATACATTTGAGGAACAAAGTACACCGCTATCTAACAAAAAGAGACTCAAACGGAATATCTCTTGCAAGTTTCATCTAATAGATGTAAGCATCTAGAAAAGGAATTGTGTGCTCTAATTTTTTATTATTTTTATTTTTTATTTTTTCACATTTTAATTTTTTTTCTCAGGACGGCCATATTGGAGATACTCACTGTCTGTACGAAACACGCAGCAGTGTGGACTCGCTTTATGGCAGCTGAAATACATTATCGTGGTCTCCGAGAAGTTATTAGTATAGGCCTCCCTCACAGAGAGCATGGAGTGACAGGGTGGATGGATACAGAAACCGTGTGCTCGTTCTGTCCCAATGTAGACAGCATACTTTGACAGTAAGCCGCTGACAAATGGAAATGTTATCATATTGTGTGATCTCCAATAGTCAATGTGCATTTTTTAGGGATTTAGATAGTAATAACATTAAAAAAAACATAAAAATCTGTATAACAATGTATAATTCCTTTTAAATGGTTAAAACTGAAAATTGCTTGTCAAAGGAAACAACTTTGCAAATATCTTATTAAAATTCCATTGTTTACTGCTTGTTGCCTAGGTTACTGACCACCACTGTAGTCTCATGTGCAAGGAGTGCAAGCTATTTTTGATAGAATTTCAAAGTGATGCTGTGAAGCTGGACCTACCGAGCTTCAGTACCACTGGGATCCTCTGATGCTACAGGCACAAAGCGGCCTCTGCTTGCAGCAATGCAGAGCACATAGTGCAGCTTAGCAGTGCCACAATCCTGCTTGATTAGTCTTTTAACCTTTGTCAGGCTGCATAATTTTGCCAAAATTTCTCGACCCCTTATCTCGGAAGGGGGTGGAGATATTTTATTGAAATTTGGCCAATATATTCTGGACCAAAACTGCTGAGATGTCACGAAATTTCAGCCCTCTACGGCTTTTCGAAAAAAAAAAAAAAATTATTGCTATTTAAAAAGGGAATAGTTACAATTGTACCTATTCAGCCGGACGAAGGTTAAGTAGGGGTGCATGTCCCTTGTCAAGAAGCAGTACACTCCTTCAAGAATCACTGAACTTTTTTATTTTTAATAATTGTCCTGCAAGAAAAATTGTGAAACTTTGCAAATTACCTTATTAAGGAATTTGTCTTAATTACCGTAAAAAATGTTATATTTAATGTTATAAATATATATATATACAGTCATATGAAAAAGTTTGGGCACCCCTATTAATGTTAACCTTTCAATTTGGGGTTTTGCAACAGCTATTTCAGTTTCACATATCTAATAACTGATGGACTGAGTAATATTTCTGGATTGAAATGAGGTTTATTGTACTAACAGAAAATGTGCAATCCGCATTTAAACAAAATTTGACCGGTGCAAAAGTATGGGCACCTCAACATAAAAGTGACATTAATATTTTGTAGATCCTCCTTTTGCAAAAATAACAGTCTCTAGTCGCTTCCTCTAGCTTTTAATGAGTTCCTGGATCCTGGATGAAGGTATATTTGACCATTTCTGTTTACAAAACAATTCCAGTTCAGTTAAGTTTGATGGTCGCCGAGCATGGACAGCACGCTTCAAATCATCCCACAGATTTTCAATGATATTCAGGTCTGGGGACTGGGATGGCCATTCCAGAACATTGTAATTGTTCCTCTGCATGAATGCCTGAGTAGATTTGGAGCGGTGTTTAGGATCATTGTCTTGCTGAAATATCCATCCCCTGCGTAACTTCAACTTCGTCACTGATTCTTGCACATTATTGTCAAGAATCTGCTGATACTGAGTTGAATCCATGCGACCCTCAACTTTAACAAGATTCCCAATGCCGGCATTGGCCACACAGCCCCAAAGCATGATGGAACCTCCACCAAATTTTACTGTGGGTAGCAAGTGCTTTTCTTGGAATGCCATGTTTTTTTGCCTCCATGCATAACGCCTTTTGTATGACCAAACAACTCAATCTTTGTTTCATCAGTCCACAGGACCTTCTTCCAAAATGTAAATGGCTTGTCCAAATGTGCTTTTGCATACCTCAGGCGACTGTGTTTGTGGCGTGCTTGCAGAAACTGCTTCTTTCGCATCACTCTCCCATACAGCTTCTCCTTGTGCAACGTGCGCTGTATTGTTGACCGATGCACGGTGACACCATCTGCAGCAAGATGAAGCTGCAGGTCTTTGGAGGTGGGCTGTGGATTGTCCTTGACTGTTCTCACCATTCTTCTTCTCTGCCTTTCTGATATTTTTCTTGGCCTGCCACTTCTGGGCTTAACAAGAACTATACCTGTCTTCTTCCATTTCCTTACTATGTTCCTCACAGTGGAAACTGACAGTTTAAATCTGAGACAACTTTTTGTATCCTTCCCCTGAACAACTATGTTGAATAATCTTTGTTTTCCGCTCATTTGAGAGTTGTTTTGAGGAGCCCATGATGCCACTCTTCATAGGAGATTCAAATAGGAGAACCACTTGCAAGTGGCCACCTTAAATACCTTTTCTCATGATTGGATACACCTGCCTATGAAGTTCAAAGCTCAATGAGGTTACAAAACCAATTTAGTGCTTTAGTAAGTCAGTAAAAAGTAGTTAGGATCAAGAAATCAAGAAATTGATAAGGGTGGCCATACTTTTGCAGCGGTCAAATTTTGTTTAAATGCGGATTGTACATTTTCTGTTAGTACAATAAACCTCATTTCAATCCAGAAATATTACTCAGTCCATCAGTTATTAGATATATGAAGCTGAAATAGCTGTTGCAAAAACCCAAATTGTTATAAAGAAAAAAGGTTAACATTAATAGGGGTGCCCAAACTTTTTCATATGACTGTATATATATATATATATATATATATATATATACATACATCCAAACCCCTGTATTTCCCCAGTTTATTTGTCTGACTTAAGCTGCTTTGATTTCAGAATGTACTCATTTGGAGTACAGGTGATGGCAGTGATTGGTCAGATCCCGTGCTGACACTTTCACTGCCATCATCTGTACTCCAAATGAGTACATTCTAATACCAATGCTGTTTGAAGGCAATCTAGCAATTTTTTTTTACAAGAATAAAGACAAATCTAAGTGATTTACAAAGTTTCATAGATTTCCATACTGGACAAAATTAATAAAAAAAAGTTTAATTACTCTTTTAGAATGAAAATGAGAAATCCCCTTTAAACCTTCCTCACAGATAAACATAACTGTATGTCCATTTTGCTGGTTTATGTCCATCAGCAGCTGGTTCATCTATCATATACAGCCAATATCCAACAGTCACATCTCTGTATAATCAGAACACAATGTTCTGGATAGAGTCACATGTGGCCCTATAAGTCAATTGCAGCATGACAAGCTGGTCACAGTGAAGGAAAAAGTGAGTCAGGTTCTGGTATGATAACAGGGGTCACCCGAGAGAGGAAAAGACCAACAGAGGCTGCTGCGTCTGAGGAGGTCTGTTATAACCGATGGCTGAGTATGGTGACTATGGCTAAAATATGGTAATAACCCCTGGCGAAGAGTAGCATATTACTAAGGTTTTGTCAAAGGATAAATCAATACTGGAATATAGAGTTCATGTGCTGTGATTGGAAGAACACGGGTGGTGCTCATACATGGTGCACACCAGTGGAATTCTGTCATGATAGCAAAATACTATAGTAATCCTCCTCCTTCATGTAGAAATAGCGCAGATAGCATTACAAATGTCCCTGTTCAATTTGATTGTGTGGGCTCAAACTGTGCTATGAGGAAGCTTTATATAAGGCGAAACAGTTAGACTTGTGTCACTGTCCAAAAATATTTGGACAGTGAAACAAGTTTTGGCATTTTAGCTGTTTACCAAAACAGATTAAAAATACACAAAAATAATCAATATACAAATAAAGTGCAGACTCTGAGCTTTCATTTGAGGGTATTCATATCCTACTTGGGTAAAGGGTTTAGGAATTACAGCTCTTTAACATGTAGCTGACTCTTTTTTAAGTGACCAAAAGTAATTGGACAATTATCTGAAAAGCTCTTTAATGGGCTGCATAGGCTATGCCCTCATTAGGAATAGAAGAAATCCAGCACCGCCTCCAATTTCCATGTTAAGATCAAAGATAAATTTATTTAAAAAACTTTTAAAAACACATGTTTTAAAAAAAAAAAAAAAAAAGTCAAGTGCATGGAACTTTATACGTTTCAGATCTGTGTTGGTCCTTAATCCTATGATGACCAACACAGGTCTAAAACACGTAAGGTCCCATGCATGTTACATTTTTTTAAAACATGTGTGCTTTTTAAAGTTTTTTTTAATAATTGATCTTTTATCTTAATCTGGTAGTTGGAGTCAGTTCTGGATTTCGTCTATTCCTTTTCATTTGCACTTTATACTGGGTGTTCCGCCTTGAAATCTCTGTACTCCAATGGGGGCTTCATAAACGCAGTTACATGGTAGGCTGAATATCCTTTTTCTTCTTACTTTGTTCCCTCATTAATCCATCATCAATTAAAGCAGGTAAAAGGTCTGGAGCTGATTCAAGGTGTGACATTTGCATCTGGAAGCTGTTCCTGTGAGCCCACAACATTCAATGAAGGGAGCACTTAATAGAGGAGGCCAGCAGTAGACTGGAAAAATTATTAATCCTTTAGAGAGAAAGCAGAAATGTTAGGGGTGGCCAAATTATCAATTTAGTACATTATGCAAAAAAGAGCTCACAGGTGAGCTTGGCAACTGCAAAAGGCCTAGACGCCCATGGAAGACAATGAAGGTGGATGACCGCAGAAACCTTTCAGAGGTGAAGAAAAATCCCTTCACAACATCCACCCAAGTAAAAAACACTCTCAAGAAGTAGGTGTTTCAGAATCTGAGTCTACCATAAAGAGAAGAGTCCACGAGAGTACATATAGAGGGTTCACCACAAGGTGCAAAGAATTAATCAACCTTAAAAAGAGAAAGGCCAGATTAGACTTTGCCAAAGCCACCCAAAGAAGCTGCCCAGATATGGAAAAGCATTCTTTGGACAGATGAAGCTAAGATCATCCTACACCATGACGATGGGAAGAAGAAAGTATGGAGAAGTCTTGGAACAGCTTATGATCCAAAGCACACCACATCCTCTGTAACACATGGTGAAGGGAGTGTGATGACCAGGCATACATGGCTTCCAATGGTACTGGATCACTAGTGTTTATAGATGATGTGACTGAAGACAGAAGCAGCTGGATGAATTCTAAAGTGTATAGGGCTGTACTTTCTACTCAATTAAAAAAAAATGCAGCAAGGTTAATTGGATGGCACTTCACAGTACTGATGGACAATGACCCATATTATACTGCAAAAGCGAACCGTAAGATTAAGGCAAAGAAGTGAAGTATTATACAGTGGCCAAGTCAGTCACCGGATCTCAACACATTGAGCTGCATTTCACAGGTTTAAGACAAAACTTAAGGCAGAAAGACCCTCAAACAAGCAACAAGTGAAGTCAGCTGCAGTCAAGGCCGGCAAAACATCACAAAGGAGGAAACCCAGCATTTGATGCCGTCCATGACTTCCAAACTTCAGGCAGTCATTGTCTGCAAAGGATTTTCTATAAATTATTAAAAACATTTTTTTATGGTAAAGTTAATTTGTTTAAGACCAGAAGAAAAAAATCCCATAAAAAATAACCTTTACTTAGACATTTTAAAGATATAAGATTTACCAAAAAAGTGTAACACTCACCCTAGTAGTGCAAGGGCAAAAAAGACAGGTAGATACCAAAATTAATTTTTGAAAAGGGGAGTGAGGGGGGGAGACTGTCCCTAATTTACCCTTAATTTTATCCCTACCTGGCAATGGAGGGTATGACGCCCTAGGGTTGTGGCACCCCCATTCACCGACGAGAGACCCTAAAGTCAACCTAAAATGCCCTATACTACGCTAATATATTCACCAAATGTGAAAATGAAACATTGAAATGCAAACTACTAATAACATAGTTTGCCAATATAGTACAATGGCTTATCTGGCAAAGGTACATCAGATCCTCATCAGACGTCGTCCCGACGCATTTCTCCCTGTTTGCTTCACAGGGTTCATCAGGGGACAGCTACAAACGAACTCCAGGATTGAAGATGTTACATCCCGGTAGCAGCCAGAGTCTAGGTGCTGTGAGGAGAATCCCTCACAGCACCTACAAAGTTAATTTGTCCAATTACTTTTGAGCCCTGCAATGAGGAGGCTTTGCAGAAAAATGGTTCCAATTACTAAACATTTCACCGGATATTTTTGTCCAACCCCTCTATTTATTTCTGAAAGTCTAGACTTTGATTCAATCTCAGTTATTTCATTTTAAATAAATAATAGTGTCATGAAAAGCCAAAATCATGAAGATTTGGTCTCTGTCTAAATATTTCTGGACCTAATGGTAGGCAGAATGCATGAACAGCTGTAATTTGTAGAGAAAGGTAGTGACACTGTACCAGAGGAATAATCAGAGATGCAAGGCATACCGTGTTTTTCCAAAAATAAGACACTGTCTTATATTAAAAAAGCACTAAGGCTTATTTTTGGAGGAGGTCTTATTCTTGGAGAAACACGATTGGGGGGGTAAGTTTAGCCCCCCAAAAAAACAGACACCCCCCCACTTCCCAGGTGACTCATACTAACCAGACCCGGACGTCTGCATGACTCCCAGGTCCTCCTGTGATCTCTGGTGGGTGCTGCACGCCGTCCTCCCCTGCTGCTGGCTGACACGCTGACACACACAGCAGATTGCACACACACGCGCACGCACACACGCACACACGCACACACACACATCACATCCAGCACTTCCAGCTGCAGGAAATCATTGGAGAAAGTCACGTGTGTCCGCAGGTCCTGTTGCGGCAGGTCCTTGCGCTCCACCGGACAGCCTCTCAGGATTCTGCCGGCGAGAAGAAATTGGTGTCCCTGGATCTGGTATGTGTGCGATCCGATGTGTGTGTGATCCGATGTTTGTGTGTGCGATCTGATTATGTGTGTGATCTGATTGTGTGATCCGATGTTTGTGTGTGAGATCTGATTGTGTGTATGTGAGATCTGATGCCGCTCAGCGTCGTGTGAGTGTGATTGCGGGGTGCCCACTGTCTATAATGAAGTGTCCTGCAGTATCTCTAACCTTTTTAGCTGCACGGACTCTCCATTATTATACCGCGACTAGGTTTTATTTTCGGGGGGAGGGCTTATATTTAGGACTTGCTCTGAAAATGCTGAAAATCACTGCTAGGGCTTATTTTTGGAGGAGGGCTTATTTTTGGAAAAACACGGTAGATATGCAAGAGGCTAGTGCAGCCATAGTGAAAATACAGTGCATGTTGTGGTAGAGTGTAGTCTAAGTTTGACCCATAGTGACACAGTAGCTATCAGCCCTCTTAAACACAACCTAGAGGATTTATGGTGGGGTTTTATAGTAGTGCAAAATACTGATAATTTCTCTGCAATTATTTTTTCTGTTTTGTTGTTCAACAGTATTCACCCACCAAGCGTGACTTACAATTATGTTGGTTATACCAGTTAATGATACCATAACCATTAACCGCTATACCTCTGTAGGAGGTGGTCAGCTTACCCCCACTCATACAATGTTTACATGATGCCCTATATATTTTATTCCAAATGTACTACAATATGGTTGTGAAGATTTAAGTGCTGCTGCTGTGGGAGAACACCAGCTGGTGACGTAGCAGAGCCGGAGCAGCGATCAGCTCCGCTAGCAGCCAAGAGTTCAATATGTGTACTGTATACCATCCAATGTGTATTTTATAGGCATTGTATTGCATAACGTATAATAATTAAGTATACTAGTGTCGGGTGTTTCCTGGGTAGTACGATAGCAAAGGTGGGAGGATTGACAGATGGTCAGGGAGGCTGACTGTAGAGGAGTCAGTCTAGAGTGAGTTCATGTCTGCAATGGGATTCCTGGTGTGTGAACGGTGCTTTGTAACCTGAGTAAATTGGGGAACCCAAAGGTATTCTCCAAGCGTCCGGAGCTTAACCTTGGTACGGGCTTAGAAGAGTCAAGGGACTAGATGGAAGTGCCCATGAGAGAGTTCCATGGAACAGGACTAGGGTTGTCGAGAAGCTAGAAGCTATCCAAGGCAATGATATAACATGGTAGCTGCAGAGAGACAAACATGGAGAAATCGGAGGCTTTGACCCAGCAGCTGGAAAACTAGGTCCTAGGCAAGACGAAGTACCTGAAAAATAGCAGAATAACTGATGTTATTGGCCATGTCTGTCTTGAAGGAGAAAGGGTTAAATAAAAGTTCAAAGTTGTTTTGCCCAGAGCTCTCCGGTGTCCTGGGTTTAACTAAACCATTCAAAATGGCGACCGGCTGTGGGGTGATGGAAGCAACCCTGAAGAGTACAGTAAGTATTACAAACCCCACCCAATGTGGTATAGAAGCATTCTCTCTCTCTGGTGAAACAGTGTGAAGCCCTCACGGCTCGACGTCCGCACCTTCCTTCACCTCTATGTGAGAAAAAATAAAAATATCTGTCTTGTTTTAGAAAGTAATAATAGCACAACCTACTAAGACTGGGTCGCAGCCATCGACACTTAGTTAAGCATATATAATGTATATATAGATCCCTTTGCGGAGAGACTGTATATTTTATAAAGACCTATAACCTTCTCCTGCCTGATGGAAAGGTCAATAACAATTCTCATCTACAGCTCCCTCTACGTACAGCAGTTATTGTCACTGTAGCACAAAGCAACAGCAATAATGATCAATATTTTACCATTATTGATCACATGTCAATTACAACCGACAGACAATGAGGCTTTGATGACATATTTACGATCGGTCTTAATTTCCATGGTCTCTTGTTTCACATTTTAAGAATCTGACTCTGGAAACGTTTATCCCTGGAGATTTCTCTGTTCTGTACACTGTGCAATAAAGTTAGAGTATCTTAGATGAGATGTAGTTTATCTTAGTAGTGAAATTATTATATCTTTGTCGTAACTAGCCAGGGAGGTTTAGAATGAAAAATAAAATAAATTAAGGGGGTATTTTCACCACTTTTAGCTTGCAAAGCAACTTTTACAGAATAGAATAGGCAGAAACTATGCACCACGCGCAGCATCTCGTGGCATGTTATGACCACACCGCTAGCCACATACACTGAAGCCACAATCATTTGTCATATCTTTCTACCCTAGTACAAAGAGATGTCAGGTGGTGGCAGTCAGGTAAATTCAGCAGACACCCAGGACTGTAGGGCGGAGACCCAAATATGGGACTGGCCCACTGTATTCAGGCCTTTTGGGACCCATGGATTTATTTTTTGTTCAATAAATCGTAGTTATAGCAGCTAAAACTTTATCATCTCGATGTAAGCTTTGCTATACAATATCTAGCTTTTTGTGTCTGTAAGGGCACAAACACATCAGCGGTATTCTGCCGCACTGCCGGATCTGGCATAAGGGCAATACAGTACAATGCAGTTCACAGACAGTGCGTCAAGCCCCGGTCACATGCTCCGGTCACATGACCGCATGTGCCCGGAGCTTGCCAGTGAACTTTAATGTACTGTGCTGTCCTTGTGGCGTATCTGCGAGTGTGGCAGGAAAACGCTGATGTGAAACCAGCGTCAGGCCGTGTTCACAAATCGAACTATGCAATAACAATCTTCTCTGCTTATTGCATTTTTTGCATTTTTTTAATGCGTTTCCCCCTTATTTCATGCTTTTTTGTTGCAGATTTTCAGCAGCACTTTAATGTGTTTTGTATAATACAGAATAACTATGATTCTGCACTTAAAAAGCAACTGCATTTACTACATGCATTTATTTCAGGCTGCCCATAGAAGTTTATAGGAAAAGAATAACACAACTACACAGTGAAATGTGGGTCACCACCTACTGGATGGGTTGTTATGGCCTCCGTGTCTGCCAAGCATTGCAGCTTGTCATATTCTAACAAAGGCAGGGCTTTATAGGCTACATGTTAAGGCTACTTTACACACTGTGATATCGGTCCCGATATCGCTAGTGTGGGTACCCGCCCCCATCTGTTGCGCGACACGGGCAAATCGCTGCCCGTGCCGCACAACATCACCCAGACCCGTCACACATACTTACCTGCCCGGCGACGTCGCTGTGACTGGCGAACCGCCTCCTTTCTAAGGGGGTGGTCCGTGCGGCGTCACAGCGACGTCACTGAGCGGCCGCCCAATAGCAGTGGAGGGGCGGAGCTGAGCGGGACGTAACATCCCGCCCACCTCCTTCCTTCCGCATAGCGGCCGGGAGGCAGGTAAGGAGAGCTTACTCGTTCCTGCGGCGTCACACATAGCGATGTGTGCCGCCACAGGAGCGACAAACTACATCGTTACTGCTGCAGTAACGATAATCAAGAATGGACCCCCATGTCACCGATGAGCGATTTTGCACGTTTTTGCAACGATGCAAAATCGCTCATCGGTGTCACACGCAGCAACATCGCTAATGCGGCCGGATGTGCGTCACAAAATCCGTGACCCCAACGAGCTCGCTGTAGCGATCTCGTAGCGTGTAAAGCCCGCTTTAAGTAGTGCTATGCATTACTAATGTGATCTGAAAATCGATTGTTTAAGTCCCCTCAAGGGACAAATAAAGAATTGTAAAAATAATTGAAAGAAAGTGTTTTTAAGTGTTTTGTTTTTTTAAAAATTAAGAACATCCTTGTCATAATCCCAGTCTTGCAAATCAAAAAATAAATATTTTATCTGGAAAGAAATAAACCTAGCTTTATAACATCATCTATGTGGTATCACAGTGTCGCTAATGTCACAACTCTGTACGAGAAAACTGAAGAGTTATGGGCCTTGGAATATGGCAAACACCCACAAAAAAAACGTTAAAAGAAGGGATTTTAGGGCAGAAGGTTAGTAAAACAGAAAGAACTATATAATTTGGGAAATAATAAAGGCAATATATGTCAATTAAACTGAATAGTGAAAAGTGTTGAAAAAAAATCCAGAACTGCTGTTTCTTTTGTATATCCCACCACTATAAAAAGTAATTTAAAAGTTATGTACCAGAAAATGGTAAAATTGAAAAAAACTCAATCATGTCACAAAAAAATTAGCTTTAATACAGTTCCACAAATGGAAAATTGTAAAACTTATCTTTCTTAGAATATGACGACACAAAAAACCCAACAAATGTTATTTCAAACAGTATTTATTGTACAAAAGTCATAAAACATAACTAAAACTACATAAATTTGGTATCACGATAATCCTGCTGACCCATAGAATAAGGTTAATGGCTTGAATAGCGGAAAATTTAAAACATTAAAAAAATAACAACAGAACTGATGTTATTTTCCTATGGTTTTTTTTTCTTCAATAAAGCATTAATAAAAGGTAATTAATTATGTGAACCCCCAATTATTGCCAGTGACAAATACAATTCATCCAGAAAATGAACAAACTCTTAAGCCTGCTTTTCACCATACGATCCAGCCTATGATATCATATGCAGATGTGGAGCCCCGCAAACGCTGTGTCGGTGCATTACCTTCAGGGACTCCACGTAGCTGGATCTGTCTGGTCACAGGTAGGAAACCTTCTTTGTAGTTTGTCGTGACGCCACTCTCAGTATTGCGGCCAGTAGGGACCGCCACTGCAGGTTGAGGGTCGCCTGGGGCTGATGGTATGTGCAGTTAGTTGGAATAGCCTCCTGAGAGTGAGGCAAGCCCCAGGGCCCGATGTAGGTGCGTAGTACCACAAGGCGCAGAATAACTCCACACAGGCAGAATGTCTTTCAGGGTTTTTACTCACTTCAGGTGGCAGGGTGAGTAACCCGGGCGTAGCTGGGATGAACCAGGCGGGAACCAGGTGTCCTTCAGGCTGACTTGTGAGGGTGACTACTAACTCGCCTTCCTTAGCCCTTTTTGGTTTGGGGTGACCCCGACTTTGAGTCCCTATGGGGGTCACCCAGGGAAGTTGCTGAAGCCTCACTCCCCTTCGTTTGCCGTGTGCTTGTTGCCTGGGCCAGATCACTCCAGCTTCTTGCCTCCTGTGAGCTATGGGCCCTAACTGTGGCTACGTGGCTGCGGCTTTTTTGTGGTGTTGTGGCGTGGGCTTTGAGAGCCCCACACCGGCAGGTTTAGCAAAAGAAAGCTGGATCTATCTCCGCTTCGGGATCTGCCGCCCGTTTGGGCCTGGTACTCCCTAGCAGTCTCCTTACTTCCCACTCTGTGCTCTCTCTTTAGCTGGAGATGGGTTTCGGGTAGCACTCCTAGTTGACCGTTCTCCCCCGTCGGTAGCCACTGCGCGGGCGCTGTTAGACAGCAACAGCCCCACAGGTCTGCTCCTCACTGAGCCCTATGGAGTTCTGCCCTAACTGACTCACTGCCCCTCCTCTCCTGTTCTTGCCTACGCCACCTAGCAACCAGATTCTCTTACCACACCCCTTGAGAGGAGATGGAGGCTTTTGGCCCCCTCCACTATTCCAGTGAAGGTCAAGGCTTTTCCCCCTCCTGGGATCCCCAGGGGTCCTCTCATGGGTACATGTGTGAGAGCTGATTACTATGCGCCTGTGTACCACACCCCTGTCAGCCTTCTGGATTACCTGTATTGTACTGTCCCCAGCATGGGTGCAGTACTCAGTGGTGCCTGACCAGGTCAGGGGCGCCACATTCCCCCTTAGTTATCACCAGCACGTCCTCGGGCTGCAAGACAACATTTTAAAATGCATAAAACATTAAAACATGTAAAACATTTTTAAAAGCACCAGGTACCATACATCACCACCCTCCACCCACAAGTCCGTTAACCCACCCAAACCCTTTCACGTTGGCCGCGGTTTCAGCCACTTCTGGCAGGATGTAGAGGCGGCTTACATGGGCTGGTGGTTTCAGGGTATACCTGGCCTGGTGGATCTGCGCCCTCAGCCTCTTCTGGCAGGATGCAGAGGCGGCCTCCACAGTTGGTGCTGACCAGGTACCCTCTTTGTGGTGGAGAGCCAGGCCCCATAAACAGGCATGCTCTCTGATCGCAGGTGAGCCAAGGCCCTATATACGGACGGGCTCCTCCTGGTTGCAGACGAGCCAAGCCCCTAAACAGGCTGACTCTGGTGGTGGTGGTGCCCTCTGGTGTAACTATTTACACTGCGAGAGTTTGTGGCTATAGCCAGTTCATAGCCTTAAGGTTTATGGTTTTCTCACACAAGTTTATGTGGGCACATACTTAAACGTAAACGTTGCAAAACAAACTTTTCAAAACTTTAACTTTCTAACTGCTGAACTTCTTACTTTCCTTTACTCCTCCATACCAGGGCTTGGGCCTGTTGGGCTGCGGCACCTGCTGCTTTCTTGCTCTTTGTCGTCGTCTGAGGTAGTCTCATCTGTAGGTTCCTTGTCTTTTCTTTCTTGATCTTCATCTGTTTCCTTTGCTGCATCTGTTTCTTTATCTCTGTCTTTTCTTTCTTCTTTGGGACATGGTGCTACATCTAAGGCATACCAGCCTCTTTCTCCTTGGTGCATGGTGAACTGCACTGTGTCTCCCATTTTTAAGTTTCTGCCAGGGTGTCCTCTGGGCAAGTGGGCTCTCACATCCCTCCTATTAACGAAAATGCCCTCTTTCATACCCGGTGCCACAATAAAGCCGTATCCGCTTTTCAAGTTAAAATCTTCCACAACTCCTCTGCAAAGGGGTCCTCTGACCTGTGCTTGGGCTCTTCTCAGGAACCTTTTTTCTTGTAGGTCTCTGGCCGTGACTTCCCTCTGCTCTGGGGATGGCGGTGCAGGGGACAGCGTTGTTTTGTTGCGACGCCTTGTCTTGCGGCCTGAACTCTGCGTGGTACAGCTTGCAAGCTCCCAGGTGAGACTTTTAGGCAGATCTTCGTCAGCGGACGGTGTCAGGTCTTCCTCATCCCAACGGGAATAGGGCAACATCTCCGGCTCTGAGTATGGATCCACTGCTGGTGGCTCCAGAGTCAGCTCCTCAGCTTCCTGGCCTCCTCTCCCCCTTAGTTCTTCTGAGCACTCCTTCGGTGGCAGTGCTGGGGATGGGCTTTCTTCAGCAGGCCCAGGCAGGGGACTCTTTGGCGTGGTTGCTGCAGGGGTTGCTGGAATCCTCTTGGGGGTGTGCGGAGGGAGCATGTACTGATCCACCATTTCCTGTGGGAACTTGGCCTCCATGTCAGCCTTCAGCTGCCAGTACGCGGGGTCCTCCCCCAGCGTGGGCTTCCTAGCAGGGACCTCTTTGGACTGGGGAGCGGTATCTGCTCTGGCCTTGCAGGCCGGGGAAAATGGTGATGCAATCTTTCCTTGGCGGGCCGCGCCCGGCATGGCGGCGGCCTGGCCTTGGCGGGCCGCGCCTGGCATGGCGGCGGCCTGGATCAGCGTCGCTGTTGCAGGGGGCTCTGTGCAGGCTGGGCTGGACGTCGCTGCAGCAGTCTGGACTTGGCGGGCCGCACCTGGCGGGGCTGCGGCCTGGTTCAGCACCTCACTTGCGGCGCGGACGAGCGTTGCTGCGGCGGTGGGGTCTTGGCGGGCCGGGCCTAGCAGGGCGGCGGCCTGGGTCAGCGTTACGCCTGCGGCGCGGATGAGGGTCGCGGTGGCAGCCGGTTCTTTGCGGGCCGAGCTGGGCATCGCTGCGGCGGGCTGGGCTTGGCGGGCCGCACCTGGCATGGCTGCGGCCTGGCTCAGCGTCGCCACACCGGGCGCCTCTTCAGGGACCGCGGGCGTGGCAGCAGGGGTCGGGGCATCCGGGCCGGCAGGGGCAACACTGGACTCACCCATCGGTAGCAGCATCGGGGTCTGAGTCGTCACCGCCCGGTCTGGCACTCGGTGCGCGGCTCTCTCCTCGTAGGCCCGAACCGCCGCGGTCATCCATAGAAACTCCTCGCGTCCCTCTCTGATCAGCCTTCCGACCCTGGCTTCCAGTTGATCGCAGAACTCGGCGAGCTCCCGACACCACCAGGCAGCGGAGCCTGGCTCTGGGTCTCTGCACTCAGACGCCATTTTCTCTAGCAAGCTGCTGGCTTCTCTCCTGCTCCGCCGTCTCTGGACGCTTCCGCTCTCTTCACAAGCGAGGTCAGAACTCTGCAGGGGATCTCTGGGTAGCCACACCTCTTCGTGGGCGGTAACTTCTCCCAGCGCGGGCTGCTGTTGTTTTTCAGCGCGCTTTTCATGGTGGCAATATGGCGGCGCTTCCAATTTTTCAAGCGGACCGCCCAGGCACATGGTCACCTGTCTGAACAGGTCTAGTCCTTATCCTGTTCGTGACGCCAGATGTGGAGCCCCGCAAACGCTGTGTCGGTGCATTACCTTCAGGGACTCCACGTAGCTGGATCTGTCTGGTCACAGGTAGGAAACCTTCTTTGTAGTTTGTCGTGACGCCACTCTCAGTATTGCGGCCAGTAGGGACCGCCACTGCAGGTTGAGGGTCGCCTGGGGCTGATGGTATGTGCAGTTAGTTGGAATAGCCTCCTGAGAGTGAGGCAAGCCCCAGGGCCCGATGTAGGTGCGTAGTACCACAAGGCGCAGAATAACTCCACACAGGCAGAATGTCTTTCAGGGTTTTTACTCACTTCAGGTGGCAGGGTGAGTAACCCGGGCGTAGCTGGGATGAACCAGGCGGGAACCAGGTGTCCTTCAGGCTGACTTGTGAGGGTGACTACTAACTCGCCTTCCTTAGCCCTTTTTGGTTTGGGGTGACCCCGACTTTGAGTCCCTATGGGGGTCACCCAGGGAAGTTGCTGAAGCCTCACTCCCCTTCGTTTGCCGTGTGCTTGTTGCCTGGGCCAGATCACTCCAGCTTCTTGCCTCCTGTGAGCTATGGGCCCTAACTGTGGCTACGTGGCTGCGGCTTTTTTGTGGTGTTGTGGCGTGGGCTTTGAGAGCCCCACACCGGCAGGTTTAGCAAAAGAAAGCTGGATCTATCTCCGCTTCGGGATCTGCCGCCCGTTTGGGCCTGGTACTCCCTAGCAGTCTCCTTACTTCCCACTCTGTGCTCTCTCTTTAGCTGGAGATGGGTTTCGGGTAGCACTCCTAGTTGACCGTTCTCCCCCGTCGGTAGCCACTGCGCGGGCGCTGTTAGACAGCAACAGCCCCACAGGTCTGCTCCTCACTGAGCCCTATGGAGTTCTGCCCTAACTGACTCACTGCCCCTCCTCTCCTGTTCTTGCCTACGCCACCTAGCAACCAGATTCTCTTACCACACCCCTTGAGAGGAGATGGAGGCTTTTGGCCCCCTCCACTATTCCAGTGAAGGTCAAGGCTTTTCCCCCTCCTGGGATCCCCAGGGGTCCTCTCATGGGTACATGTGTGAGAGCTGATTACTATGCGCCTGTGTACCACACCCCTGTCAGCCTTCTGGATTACCTGTATTGTACTGTCCCCAGCATGGGTGCAGTACTCAGTGGTGCCTGACCAGGTCAGGGGCGCCACACAATCGTACCCGCCCTCATCGTATGTGTGGCACGTTCAATTTGTTGAACGTGTTGCACAAACGAATAACCCCCCGTCACACGTACTTATCCATCCATACGACCTCGATGTGGGCGACGAACATCCACTTCCTGGAGTGGGAGGGATGTTCGGTGTCACATTGACGTCACACGGCAGCCGGCCAATGGAAGCGGAGGGGCGGAGATGAGCGGGATGTAAACATCCCGCCCACCTCCTTCCTTCCGCATTGCCGGTGGGAGCCGCAGGACGCAGGTAAGATCTGTTCATCGTTCCCGGGGTGTCACACACTGCGATGTGTGCTACCCCGGCAGGGCCGGATTATAGGCGGGGCAGACGGGGCTTCAGCCCAGGGGCCCCCACCACAAAAGCCTCTGAGGGGGCCCCCACCACCATCTGTGTGTCCGCCATTTTATTAATGCCGCAGTGGTTCAAGACCGCACTGTACCTTTAAGGTATTTCAATCCCGGCCATCACTGTGCTGCAGACACGCCCACTGCACGCTGTGTGGGCTGCGTCTGCCAGGATGACGTCACCGCGCTGCTGTTTCTTCCTGCCGTAGAGGAGCTTGTGGGAGGACCGGAGGTCTCAGTGGATCCCGGTAAGTATGAGGTCATTAATCATGGTGCCGGCCGGGCAGGGGACTGCAGTGAGGAGGGAGCAGACGCCGCTGATAACACCAGACCGGTTCCATAGTGTCAGCGGCCACTCTGCTATCAGTGTGAGTTATTGCAGGAGTGTGAGCTGCTGCAGATCAGGTCGGGCTGTCAGTGCCGGGTCATCGGCTGCAGCCTCATCCCTCCCCTGCAATAACTCACACTGAGCTCCAGCAGAGAGCACAGACATCATTACACAGATCCTGCACTGGTTACATCTGAGCCTGCAGCACACATTATACTATATGGCCCATATTACATATAGAATATGTTATATCCTGTCCTGTAGGTCCATGTGTGATCAGTGCAGGTCATTGTATATCTGTGCACATGGTATACCACATCCAGTGTACAGAGTAGTGTGATATACTGTGTACACACATCAGATGGTATATAATAATGTGTATATTGTATAACATCTGGTGTCTGTATCACAGTATATTGTGTACCAGTCATGTATTCTCCTGTACACTGTACAGGAGCGTACCTTTGGGGGGCATGCGTCATATTTGCCCCTGCACAGTAATCAGGGGGGCACCATTAAAAAGTGAGGCAGCAGTATGGTGGGAGAATATTGTAAGTGGAGAGTATTGGTGGAGAAAAGTGTGAGGGGCATAGTATAGAGAGTGGGTAGTGGGGGGGGATAAGCAGTATGGAGAAGGGGCAGCATGGTGGCCAGTGTGAGGGCACAGTATGCTGAGGAGGGGGAATGTGAGATTGAGTTGCACTATAGTGATTTTGGTACTGAGGGTGAGGGCAGTATAGAGAGGGGATAGCATGGGGACATTGTGAGGGTACAGCTCAGGAGGGGGCGTGTGAGGAGGGGGCACAGTATAGACATTTGGAAGTATAGTGGGGACACAATGTACAGGACGGTGTGACGAGGGGGCCCAGAACTGAAAGAAGAGGCCATGTACCATAAGAGGGACATTGTGTGGGTCATTTTATGCAGGGAGCACAGTGAGGGGCAATTATTTATTCAGGCGCACAGCGTAGGTCATATATTTATATTTAGGAGCATTATAATCATTCTGCTATTTATTTATAAGGGCATAATGTTGAGATGTGCTGCAGAAGACCCGGGAAGTCTGCAGAGAGGAGCTGTGGATGTGAAAAGTCATCATGACGTCTGGACAAGATGGAGAAGAAAGAATAAGATGACTCCGATCAGAGAAGATGTCACCTACAAGGTACCTGGATGTAACTGTATGTTTGTGATACTCAATGCTTCATAAATACTGATAACTCCCAGCATTTTCTTACAATTGTTAAGGACATACTGGGAGTTGTTAATTCATGTGATACAAATGTATATGGGGATGTGACATTACAATATATTGTTGTAGTAAATTTGGTACTGTAGTCATGTATTGGTGGTTCTGGTGATGTATTGGTGGTTCTGGTGATATATTCGTTTACTGATGAGGGTGCTAGCAGGGGCGTAACTACCGCGGTCGTCATTATGACCGGGCCCGGGAGGTTAGGGGCCTGGCGCCCGCCAGGCAGATCAGCAGCCAGCTCCTGTCAGTGAGAGAGGAGCTGCGCTGTTCTGCCGCAGACCACGCGGCTGCTATTTGAACCGGTGCCGCCGACGACACCGGGCCCCCCTGCCTGGTGTCAACCACGGCATTGGGACCCCCTGCCTGGTGTCAGCTGCAGCGGCTCCCCCATCACCGTGCACAGTAATGATGAAGCATAGCGCTGCCGCGCTATGCATCATCATTCTACCCCTGTGCCTGCGCCGTGACGTCACTCCCGTGCGACTGTTGTGCTAAATGCACAGAGTGCAGGACGGGAGGACGCCGACCGCAACACCGGGAGAACAAGCAGCGGGGAGGACGAGCGGCGGTGAGGACAGAGCAGCGGCAAATTCGAGCAGCGGCGAAGGAAGGAGGGGAGGACGACAGCGAGGACAGAGCAGCGGGGAGGACGAGCAGCGGCGGGGGAACGAGGAGAGCGGCGAGGACAGAGCAGCGGGGAGGACGAGCAGCGGCGGGGGAACGAACAGCGGCGAGGACGAGCAGCGGCGGGGGAACGAGGAGACGTGAAGAGAGAGGGTACACGGAGGTCAGAGGCTTGGGGAGGCTGCATTATTTTACATGGAGGCTGCATTATTATACATGCAGGCCTGGGGAGGCTGCATTATTATACATGGAGGCCTGGGGAGGCTGCATTATTATACATGGAGGCCTTGGGAGGCTGCATTATTATACATGGAGGCCTTTGGAGGCTGCATTATTATACATGGAGGTCTGGAGAGGCTGCATTATTATAAATGGAGGCCTGGAGAGGCTGCATTATTATACATGGAGGACTGGAGAGGCTGCATTATTATACATGGAGGCCTGGAGAGGCTGCATTATTATACATGGAGGCTTGCTGCTATATTATACATGGAGGCAGGCTGCATTATTATACATGGAGGCCTGGGGAGGCTGGCTGCATTATTATACTTGGAGGCCTGGGGAGGCTGGCTGCATTATTATACTTGGTGGCCTAGGGAGGCTGGCTGCATTATTATACATGGAGGCCTGGGGAGGCTGGCTGCATTATTATACATGGAGGCCTGGGGAGGCTGGCTGCATTATTATACATAGAGGCATGGAGAGGCTGGCTGCATTATTATATATGGAGGCCTGGAGAGGCTGGCTGCATTATTATACATGGAGGACTGGGGAGGCTGGCTGCATTATTATACATGGAGGGCTGGGTGCATATTATATATGGAGGACTATGTGGTGTAGTATAATATATGGAGAACTATGAGAAATTAATTATAATAATTGAAGGGACTGGGGAGGCTGGCTGCATTATTATACATGGAGGGCTGGGTGCATATTATACATGGAGGATTATGGGGGTGCATTATACTATATGGAGAACTATGGGGGTGCAGTATAATATATGGAGGACTATGTGGGGCAGTATTATATATTATGTACTATGGGGTGAATTATAATACATGGAGAACTATGGGAAATGCATTATAATACATGGAGGACTATGGAGCTGCATTCTAATATATGAAGGGTTATGTGGGACCCTTTACACTATATGGAAGGCTATGTGGGGGCCATTATTGTGTTTGGAGAACTATATACGAGGGGGGACAAAGATACAATCAGGGGATGGGAACGTTTTGTGCTGAGGGGAAAAAGGCTCTTTCCCTCAGCACCCAGCTTTCCCATGCTCTGTTATACATCTTCTCTCAGCACCCAGCTTTCTCATGCTCTGATATAGGAAAGCTGAGTGCTGAGGGAAAGATGTATAGCAAAGCATGGGGAAGCTGGGTGCCGAGGACAAGATGGATATCAGAACATAAGAAAGCTGGGTGCTGATAGAGGGATTTCAGATCATGGGAAATCTGGGTGCTGAGGGTAAGAGCCAAGTGTCAGTGTCATTATCCTGTACCCCAAGTGTCGGTGTATGTGGAGGGGGGCCCAGATCTGAACTTTGCACCGGGGCCCATCAAACTCTAGTTACGCCACTGGGTGCTAGTGATGTATTTTGGTATTGCTTTTGGTTCTGGTGCTGTACACCGTGTGCAGAATTATTAGGCAACTTGTATTTTAGAGGATTTTTTTTATTATTGATCAACAGTTCTCAATCAACCCAAAAGACTCATGAATGTCAAAGCTTAATATTTTTGGAAGTTGGAGTGGTTTTTTTTTTTAGATTTGGCTTCTTAGGAGGACATCTGTTTGTGCAGGTAACTATTACTGTGCAGAATTATTAGGCAACTTAATAAAAACCAAATATATTCCCATCTCACTTGTTTATTGTCACCAGGTAAACCAATATAACTGCACAAAATTTAGAAATAAACATTTGTGACATGCAAAAACAAAACCCCCAAAAATGAGTGCCCAATATCACCCCCTTTCTTTATGATGACACTCAGCAGCCGACCATCCATAGATTCTGTCATCGCTTGATCTGTTTACGCTCAACATTGTGTGCAGCAGCCACCACAGCCTCCAGACACTGCTCCCAGAGGTGCACTGTTTTCCCTCCCTGTAGAGCTCACATTTTATGAGGGACCACAGGTTCTCTATGGGGCTCAGATCAGGTGACCAAGGGGGCCATGTCATTATTTTTTCATCTTTTAGACCTTTACTGGCCAGCCACGCTGTGGAGTAGTTGGATGCATGTGATGGAGCATTGTCCCGCATGAAAATAATGTTTTTCTTGAACGATACCGACTTCTTCCTGTACCACTGCGTGAAGAAGTTGTCTTCCAGAAACTGGCAGTAGGTCTGGGAGTTGAGCTTCACTCCATCCTCAACCCGAAAAGGTCCCACAAGTTTATCTTTGATGACCCCAGCCCATACCAGTCCCCACCTCCACCTTGCTGGCGTCTGAGTCGGAGTGTAGCTCTCTGCCCTTTACTGATCCAGCCTCTGGCCCATCCATCTGTCCATCAAGAGTCACTCTCATTTCATCAGTCCATAAAACCTTTGAAAAATCAGTCTTAAGATATTTCTTGGCCCAGTCTTGACGTTTTATCTTCTGTTTCTTGGTCAGAGGTGGTGGTTTTTCAGCCTTCCTTACCTTGGCCATGCCCCTGAGTATGGCACACCTTGTGCTCTTTGATACTCCAGTAACGTTGCAGCTCTGAAATATGGCTAAACTGGTGGCAAATGGCATCTTGGCAGCTTCACGCTTGATTTTTCTCAATTCATAGGGAGTTATTTTGCGCCTATTTTGCTTCTTGCGACCCTGTTGGCTATTTGCCATGAAACGCTTGATTGTTCGGTGATCACGCTTCAAAAGTTTGGCCATTTCAAGACTGCTGCATCCCTCTGCAAGACATCGCACAATATGGACTTTTCAGAGCCCGTCACATCTCTCTTCTGACCCATTTTACCAAAGGAAAAGAAGTTGCCTAATAATAAAACACACCTTATATAGGGTGTTGATGTCATTACACCACACCCCTCCTCATTACAGAGATGCACATCTCCTGATTTACTTAATTGGTAGTTGGCTCTCAGCCTATACAGCTTGGAGTAGGACGACATGTATAAAAAGTATCATGGGAGCAAAATACTCATTTGCCTAATAATTCTGCACACAGTGTATTTATGTACATTTTACTGATTCTGATCCTGTACACACGTAGCAAGCCATAATTTGTAAAATTACATGACCGCAAGGGTTTCTACATTATGTTAGTAGCATTAAAGGTGTTGTCCAGGTTTGTGATGAAAGTTTCTATGTGACTGCAGACTTCTGAATGCTCAGTGTGCACACTGCACACTGTCAGGACTCTCCGATGCCAGCAGTGAGCGCTTGAGGGCATGTAACTATTGAGTGAGGCTGCAGACGTCCTAATTTGAATGTGGCCGGAAGTAAGCAAATCGCATACTTGCAGTGCCATGACTACTTGCTCATGGCACGGGAAAATCATGACAGTGTGCAGTCCGCAAGCTGTGAGAATTCAGAAGTCTGCAGTCATATAGGATAACTACAAATTTTCCTTGTCGACCTGGATAACCCCTTTAATAATAAAAGTAAGCCCCGTAGCATGCCCAATCAAACAACCTGTAATATACTCAATGTAAGGATTTAGCTCTGCTTGCTAATTCCAGAAGTGATCACATGACCACTTGCAGGTCATTTTAATACTTTGAATCACAATTAGCTTCTCTTCCTGCTTCTCTTTATGGGCTGTAGTATTTCACTGAACATTGAGAGAATTAGGAAGAGCAGCTCATCGGCACGTGTGAAAATGGCGTATGAGCGGTCACATGACAACTACTCAAACCGCATAAACCGTGTATAGAAGGGGGCGCCAAACTGGACTCCTACTCCATGGACAGGAAAACCTAGATCCACCTCTGATACTGTGTATGGTATACCGTGTACAGACATCAGCTGCTATGGACTACTCCGGAGACAATACAATAGAGAGCACATTGTGATTTTCAGCAACCATTGCTGCCAGTGAGAACTTTCCCTTTCTGTATTTTTACTATTCCTTGGCTGTCTTAACATTGGGATCAATAAAAAAATGTGAGTAACTCTACTTTCTGAGTATAAGTGACGGCTGTGAGTGATCCTGGACTGTATCTGTATTGTAGTGCTGTAAATCTGAATGTGGCAGAACAGGATAAGATAAATGTTCATTGGATTTATATCTAAATGCTACATTCGCACTCTACTGTTATGACTAAAAATGTTAACGTTATGGGGCCCCCACCAGATTTTCTGCCCAGGGGCCCCCACCAACCTTAATCCGGCCCTGTACCCCGGGTACGATGAACAATCTGACATTCAATTCTTAGGAATTGAACGACGTGCATGCGATGAACGTTTTACCGTTCAATCGCAATCGCACGTAGCTGTCACACGCTACAATGTACCTTACAATGCCTGATGTGCGGCACTTACGACGTGACCCCACCGACACATCGTAAGATATATTGTAGCATGTAAAGCGCCCTTTAGACAGCTACAGAAATAAAAAAAATACAATTATTGTAGGTCCTGAAATGTGAAGAAAAAAAAAAAAATAATAATATTAATTAAAATAGATTTTTCTTAAAGGTCCAAAATGGCCAAGTCCTTAAGCAGTTAAGGGTTTTACTGGCAAGTGAAAATATTAATGTTAAAAAAATGTAAGAATGCGACTTTGCTGGCATGGTAAGTTTTGTGCCACTTAATTGCCAAATATCTGCTTTTTTTAAGATATTTTTAGTTGTGAGACGTATCTTAGGATTGCTGTTGTGTAACCAGTCTTCCTTTGGCTGATGGGTCCCGGCGGTAAATGCAGTATAATATGGCACCTATGGAGAATAGTTGGATTCATGGATCCGTAGATCATGCTCGTATTCGGTAACACTGTTTATCTTGCCCCTCGCCTCCACCCCCAGTGTGCTCTATTAGTCCATACATGATAATTATGATAAATGTAATTATTAGAAATAAGAATACCGGATACTTGCCAGCCACGGCCGGCCACTTCTCAGCCATCACAGCTGGTGCATGTCTTAAACAACTACTTAATGTCATGGGATGTGAAATGTGTTTGACACAAAGCAGAGCGCCATAAACCAGGTAGAGGAGTGAGCACAGCGGTAATGATAGGCGCTCATCTGTTCCATGGCAGGGTATTTTTAAATCTGTCTGTGAAGGATTAGTTTTCATGTAGCTGGCTTTATATGTAATTTGTAGAAGGCCCATGAGTAACCGTGTGTATAGATAAGATGGATGCCATATGTGTGTGTCCTCAGTCTGGGGGAGATGTCAGGAGATTCTCAGGGAAACAGTTCGCAGAAAGGAAGAAGTTATAGCAAAGGTAATTCCAATTGTAATACAAAATCCTGGATAATTTTATTACTTTTCTCAGATTCTACCGCAAAATACAGACCCACTAGATTGATACTATAGTTTCTGTTAATATTTGGACATAAAGAAGTCCTTTCAGCCTCTGTTTCGCTCGGTTTTTACCATGTTTGCTGTACAGAATAAGCCAGCAGACTGTGATAATTCATGTAGAGATATTTTTATTTATTTTACTCACTTATATAGCGCTATTAATTCCACATTGATGATCACTGTCCCCATTGGGCACACAATCTAAATTCCCTATTAGTATGGTCTTTAGAATGTGGGAGGAAACCCACGCAAACACAGAGAAAACATACAAACTCCTTGCAGATATTGTCCTTGGTGGGATTTGAACCCAGAACCATAGTCCCACACTATGTGGGACAGGAATGATCTTTAGGCCTCGGTTCCAGAGCATCGGAAGCGATATGCCAATGATGCTATGCTGCGAGTGTGAGCCAAGGGTCATGTGACTGTGACCCGATCTTGAAATCGTATCACAGCTGCGGAGAAGAGGGGAGAACACTTTCTCCCTATCCTCCCCAGCCTGTCTCTGCGTACATTGCACTGCGGTTGGATGACATCCGAGTGCAGTGCGATGTTTCTCATACACCCATAGACTTGTATGGGGCTGTGTGAGCCAAAATTCGCTGCCAAACGGAGCATGCTGCGATTCATTTCTCAGGCCAATATGGCATGAGAACTCAATCGCAGATGGACATTGCCTCATAGTTTTGCACTGGTGGAAGTGCAATCTAATGTTTTATCGGATTGCACTCGTCTGTGCAAAATGCAAGACACAGATTTTGCAATTCAATAGTTAACAGTGAAGTCTTTAACCAGGGATAAGGACCTTGATTCTGCCAAAGTTCCCACCAGCTCGGGACATGCCATAGGAGACATAGCCTATGAAGCTTGTCCCACTGTGCCATTTTGGCTCTGCCACAGCCTGCCGTCACCTATAGTCCACTGATGTGATAGCCCCAGTTAATTGGTTGTATCTGTTCTGCACTTCCATGAGTCCATGTCTCCACTACACCACTACATTTTACAACCTTCTCACAGCCTATTAGAAGAAACATACCCATTATGTGATGTCTACACTGTAACCAGAGAGCTTTTCCAGGCCCAACAGGCAACACAATTACAGTTCCATCTCTTTAAGGACCACATAAACACTCAAACTACACCTAAAATGAGCTATAATTCAATGCATCAGAACAATTACCAGGTTACAGATGATATATTTCTTACACAACTTAGTTTCAGCTTCTCAGTCTTAGTATTCTTTGCTGTCCAGATCAACATCCAGGGGACCTTCCACCACCATACAGCCCAATGTCTTCTTAGCCACTATCTGCAGAACAGTTGTTTAACTCCTGCCCTGCGTTGGACTGGGGTGGCAAGAGCCTACTAGTAATATTAACTCTTGGGTCCACCGTTCAGCTACATGGAAACATTATTTTACACACGTTCATAAATGTACCTATGCTTCTATATCATAATAATCTAAGCAGTCTGTTGAATGAATGAATGAATGAATGAATGATAAGAAGTTTCTTTTGTCTATACATAGTTGTGACGCCCTGGGCAAGCCAGGGGTCACAGGTCATGACACCACCACACCCTACACCCCGGATAGGTACACCGAAGCTACCCAAAAATCCTTGTTGCCTTCCTCCAGGGGCTGATGTCCACACCAGGGGGTGGGCCAGGCGTTTGGCTCCGCCCACCGAGGAATACACAGTCGTGGAGGCGGGAAAACCAGGCAGTTAGGAGTTGAAAGGAGAGTTGAAGGGAGAGTGAAGTAGTAGAGGAGTTGAAGTGAAAAGAAAGCCTGAAGTTGGTCCGGGTGTGTGTCCCGGACTGAGACAGCAAGGTCAGCAGACGGCGGTGACCGTCTGCAGGGGAGGCTGATCGGAGGTTGCCGAAAGGACCGTGGACGGGTGGTGGCCCGGCGGTACCGGAACGGTATATGAAGAGAAGCCAGCACCATTGGCAGGGGCCATTCGGATCCCGGCAAGGCTAGGAGTCGCCGTGAATTTGCCAAATCCGTCAGTGAAGGGGACCTCCTGGGTCTCCCAACAGCTAAGTCCCGATTGAAGGCAACAGTCCAACTGTAGGAGAGAGACACCGCCACCGCCAAGGCACCAGTTTCTCAGGGCCAGCGCCTGCGGGCAAAGAGGGGCTCCTCCGGCCCATATCCAAGCCGGGGAGCGGGTTACCGGTGGGAACCCATCGCTACCAACATAGACTTAGGTGCAGGAAAAGGGACCGTCACCGTCAACTACTGGGGGAAAAACAACAGCAGCCGTCCGTGGGAACCGTCTTCCAGCCGTGTGTTTTACCGAGAACTGTGTCCCCGTCTCAGGCTGAGTGAGTACCACAGTGCCGTGAGGCACAGCGCTGCCCCCGCGTCCCTGCACCCCACCAAGCCCTGCACCGGCCCCGCCATCCCTCATCCCCCACCTCATCACTGGGCCCCGGGACAACCACCCCCTACCCATGGAGGGGAGAACCAACAACTTTGCTGCTCCCTGTCACCGCTCCCAGGATCCCCATACAGAGCAGCGGTGGTGTCCACACAATCACCACAACCGTGGGTGGCGTCACAGACAATAAACAATCCCAAAAAAAACAATCCCCTTTCACTCACGGGCGAGGAGCGCCGCTCGATTTCCCGGGATCCGGCCCATCGCTCGAGCCACCGAGCAGCAGCAGGCCGCAGCAGCAGTGGCAGCCGGACCCGAGCAGTGGGAGAGCGCAGCGTCCCCTCCTCCGCCCGCGACATAGTGAATCAAGTTTTTTGGGAAAACTACTTATGTTGAGGATAAGAGACTTACTCCTACACAGCGGCCGCTGGGAACTTTACCTGTGTCCTTGTGAGCCAGTCCGTACCTTTCCTTGCCTATGTCATGTCTCGTGGGGTGCTGAATTGGGTCTACTACTAATACAGAACTTGGAGCCGGTCCTACTGGCTGCATGCACATTTTGAATAGTGCTGCCAACACCTCCTAATATTACCTCACGCTAGGTCATCAAAACAGCAGTACCACAGCACTACTCTATGTAACGCGGTTCCTGTGTCAGCTTCAGGATCTGCCTAACCTATACTGATGTAGAGTGGCACAACGCGTTAGTTGTGGCTTAGGGATTGACTCCGGACATCCCAGCATGCTACATGAAAGATCAGCTAACCCCTCCCATTGTGGGCTAGTCCCAACACTTAAAGGAGTTTTCCCATGAACAAAGCTAATTTTAATCTATTTATCTTGGAATAATAATAATTTCCACAAAAATGTTCCTGTGCTGATATAATCTTATTAATGTGTCTCTGCTACAGTATATACTGTGTAATGGCTGTGTCTTACCATATAGTGACAAGGTCTCTTGGGCTGGGGAGCAAGTAAAAATGTATACAAACATGGCGGCAGGGGATTCTAAGTAATAATTTCTTTGAGGTAAAACATTTTTTAGAAACAGACAGGGAAATAATTTACCTCACAAAAAGAATCGGCTATGATCCCGTGCTGTAATGTCTGTATACTTTTTTTCTTCCTCCCTTGCCCAGGAGATGTTTCTGCATGTTCAGACACGGCCATTACACAGTACATAGCAGGGGCACATATATAAGATTATCTCAGCACAGGAACATTATTTTTAAACACATCCAATTGTGGAAATTATTGTTATTCCAAGATCTATTGATTTAAATGAACTATAAAATGTATGTTGTTAGTACGGAAAACCCCTTTAACTCTCTCTAACCCTGATCACTGTCTGTTGCTGGGCAGAACACAACCCACTAACAGCACAGTGCACAACATTACACATGACATACTACACATTACCAACTTACAATACGCTACATGACAATACAATAACACAATCGGTGTCTGCAAGAGAAGGAACGTGACAGCACCCAGTCCACTTCCTTACACTGGTATTGGAATCCTATTGATTGACAGGAACGACCTGGTGAATATGGAGATTGGAAGTGATCGGCAGTGACCCTAATTGCAGCCGTCAGCCAATCACAACACACAAGAAAAACAAGAAGCTTTAAAATATATTTTCCAGAACTCTGTAATTTTAATCTAACTTATAAAACTATAAATTATGGTGAACTTTCTTGACTTCTGACCAGATCTCTTGGTAGATTCAATCGAATTGACTGTCAGAGACTTTACCAACTTCTTTGCCCCAAGAAACTAATATGGCTGACAGGTAGTGAAACCAGGAGGACTTTGGTGCATGGAGCACCATTATTTATTAAATATTTTGTTTAATTTATGGAATTGGTATGTTTTAAGATAAAAACTACATCAAACTTGAATGAAAATGTTGAATAGTCACTGAACTTTCTTTCTCAAAATCTCTAAGGCCTCACTCAGATGTCCGTGAGCCATTTACGTGTTATAACTGTGGATTTATCGGATAGGGATTGTTCACATGTCTGTTCTTTTGCGGAGCGAGTAATCTTCAAAAAGCATGTCCATTGTTTCATTCTGAGTCTTGGATCAAAATTACCCATATTTTACTATGGGTCCGTAAAAATCAAGGACAGCACATGGATGACATCAGTGTACAGGCCTATTTATATTGTACTGTCCGAGGGGCTGCTCATAAGTCTTTGGCTTTACCCAGAAAGAAACAAGATAGGATGATGAAACTTTACATTTATTCCACATACTCTCCACTGATGACAACACACTTTTTCCATCTGTATTCCAAGTTCTGTAAGCCTTGCAAAAAGAAGGATTTCGTTTATGCCTCAAACGAGGCATCTGTAGCAGCCATGGCATCAGAAATGGTGTGAAATTTGGTACCCTTGAGGTGTTTCTTCAGGTTTGAAACAGATGATAGTCAGAGGGAGTTAGATCTAATAAATAAGGTGGGTGGTCAACCAGCTGGAAGCCCAGCTCTGCCAGTTTTACCATGGTCGGCTGTGCAGTGTGAGCGGAGGCATTGTCTTGCTGGAACAAGATTCCTTTGGACAGCTTGCCGCGCCTTTTGCCCTTCAGAGCTGCCTTCAATTGGTCCAAAAGTTCAATGTAATACCTTTCATTGATTGTGGAACCCTTTTGAAAGTAGTCCACTAGCAACACACCCTCCTTATTCCAGAACACAGACGCCATCACCTTAGTAGCTGATTGCACCCTGAACGTCTTTGGACGAGGAGAACCACTGTGCCTCCACTCTTTTGACTGCTCCTTATTTTCAGGGTCATAAAAATAAATCCAGGTCTCATCCATAGTGACCAGTTGATCCAGGAAGTTCTTATCAGTCTGGAAACGCTAACAAATGGACCGGGAACTTTTCCCTCACATATGTCTCTGATCTGTTGTCAAACATTTGGAGGCTCACTTTGCAGATAGCTTCCTCATGTCCAAATCTTCATGGATAATGACACAAACATGTTCTCGGGAAATCCCCATGATGTCTGCTATTACTTTAGCTGAAATTCGTCGATTCTCCAGGATGAGATTGTGCACAGCATTAACGATCTCCGGAACAACAAGCACTCTCGGTCGTCCAGGACGTTCCTCATCATTGGTGCTGAAGTGGCCAGTTTTAAATATTGTTAAAATTGCCAGTTCTTAACTATGGAATATGAAGGGCATTGATACACCAATGTCTGCGACATATCACCATGAATATCCTTCATGGACTTTCCTTGCAGAAACAATAATTTTATCACTCCTGCTGTGAATATCGCATTAGACTCCATTTTATTTTCCCGCGTGCGTAGAACACTGTTGCCATAAGCAACAACACAAAATTTTGAAAACATATTAGACATATTAGGCTTTCATGTGATGTAACATTCATTACCATAGAAACAAAAAAAGATCACAAAGCCAAAGACTTATCAGCAGTCCCTCATATAAAAGAAGCTTTGTAATTTTTTTCAGCATTACACCGGTGTAATGGGAGTACAGTGCGATATTTCTCTTGTACCCATAGACTTGTATGGGTGCAAGTAAAAACTAATCGGATTGCACCTGCAGCATGCTGCGATTGTTTTCTGGGTTTTATTAGGGCTGAGAAAAAAATCACTCATGGGAGCGGGCACATAGAGTAACATTGGTGCCGGTGGAATGCGACTTTATCGCATTCCACTCACTCTGTTTTTCTCGCCGTGTGTGCTAGCCCTAAAGCTTAATTTCCCTGCACACTTTCCTCTGCTGATCATTGGAGAATCTAAGCAGCAATTTGGTCTATGATCCTCTTATTATCTGGTACCCTTCAAAATAAAGGCATGGTTTACAGCAAACAGCCCGTTTAAGTTAACAATTCTTTGGTCAACCTCTATTTAATTAAATGAAATCTTTGATCAGAAAACAGCCTATCATTTAATTCAAGTTGTGTTAAATGTATTTTTTTCCCATTATTTTTTTTTCTAATCACAAGCTGTTTTAAAAATAAAAAAAATAACATCCTGCAATTTTCACTATGGCCACTGAGGCTTTTTTTTAGATTCTAGTAGGAAACAACACGTGTACATTAGCCACAATGAACAGACTCTGATATGTATTGGAACCTCTTATGATCGTGTGCATATATCATGGTCAATTGTGACATTACCTACTGCAATATTGGTGTTATGTGACATTGTAAGCCTGCCTGTGCTAATAAGGAGTCTACAAAGCCCAAGTGGCCACTATTTTACAAAATACAATTACAAAATTACAAGCTTACTAATTTTGTTTTTTAAGAATGGTTGTAAAAAGAGAAAAAAAAAGTAACATTAAACCTGAGTTAAACAATGTCTTTTAAAGGAGTGGTTTTCCACTACTTGGACATCCCCTACACATTTCCCCACAAAGATAAATAAGCCTATACTCACCTCCGGTGTGGCCGTGGTTCCAGTGATGTCTGAAGCCTCGATCCCGGGACCTGCGTGACATTGTTTTGAAATGCGAGCCCCGAAACCAATCAGCACCCTGCATTTATATCTCCCAGCCTTTGGACATTTGAACAGGATGTGAGCGATGTACTGACTTCCTTCTCAAACGTCCGAAGGCGGGAAGAAGGAAGTCGCCACTGATTGGTCATGTGTCATAGTAATGTCATGTGGGCCCCTGGATCACTGTTTAAGACATCGCTGGAAGTGCACCGTACCAGAGGTGAGTAAAGGCTTATTTTTACAAGGGGAATGAGAAGGGGTTGTCCAAGTAGTGTACATCCCTTTTAAGCATCTGAATATTTAAATAATGTAATTTAAAAGGTTAACAGTGAAATATAAATATTGCTAGATTGTTTTGTAATATACAACTTGGGCACTGGCAGGCGCAGACAGAAGAAGGCCCTGTGCAAGATCAATATATGGACCCTTTGCAGTTCAATAGTTGGTTGATCATAATGCGCAATTCCACCTGTTTTGGAGGTAGATGTGAGCCCCCTCACCTCTTGGGCCCCTCTGCACAGTTTATACCAATGATATGTCCACCAGTGAACTTGGACTTCGTCTGTGACTATGCTCGGTACACAGCATACACTTTCAGTAAATGTGGCTTTCCCCATTGTCCTCAGCCTAGGATGTCATACATTTTTCATTGCAATAAAACAGAATACTTGATGAGTTTCTTATTTACATGAAAGTGAATAGGAAGGAAAGTAGAGTTAGCCCGAGAACCTGTTCTTGTACTTAATACAGACAAGTGAACATTATATCTACAAACACATATCTTGTAAGAACAGGCCTTACACTTCACGGCCTTTGAAGTCAAGTGGTTTCTCAAGACCTCTCTATATCTCTACAAATATCATGAAATGTTAACAATGATTAAGTGTAATATTGACTGTGTTATTAGATAATATCTAACACTAAATTTAGAAGCTACCTAATAGATAGCAGATCTTCATAGACTCTTAAAGATTTGGCATGTCTTTATTACTAGTAATGGTTGTACATTTATTCGGACATTTCCGGGTGGAACAACAGAGAAACAACACAAAGTTCTAATTAAAGGTGACTTTATAATGATTTACTTACTCAGCAACCACTGATTTATTTATTACCTACCTGCAATGTCCAATTTCAAAAACAGGGAAAAACATTGACCTTGAAGTTGTAGGAATTCCAATTTTATTGTTCACTAAAATGAGTAAGAATATAAGTAGTGAAAACTGTGGACGGGTGTCTTTTTTCCCCTAACTGCTATTTATTTGGGGGTGGGGGCTATATTAGAGACACAGACTTACTAAGGTGTGCTTTATCACAGTTACATTATGGGAACTAAAGGGTTAATCTCCTCTTCTTAAAGGAGAGGCCCGAAGGCTGAAGAAATTTCTAATATGGCTGCATAAAAAATTTCCTACCATTCCCTAACTACACTATCTACTATTGATTATTTTTTTCCTACTTCCTGTTTGATGATGTTTTGTTTATGAATCCCAGTGTATCCTGGGATACTTAACAAAGCGTCATTAGACGGCCTCTACCTCCTCCCTGAAACGAAGTTTCATCAGTGATGCTCGTTTCAGACGTTGCGCTCTCCTTACTCTGTCTCTCCCTGCTCACTGTGTACTGTGCGACCTGCACACTGACAGCGTCGGCTCAGTTGTCAGCTCAGATCAGTAGAGCTGGCAACACAGAGCAGCACGCACTGTCAGTGTGTCCAGAGACCATTGCTGCCCCAGCAGTGACAACGTCTCTTACAAGGGTGGTGCTGCTCTTCTAAACGCCACCGAGTACTCTGATGCCACGCACTGCTCTGTGTTGCCGGCTCTACTGATCTGAGCAGGCAACATAGCGGTCGCTGTCACTATGCATTAGAATGGAGCTTTGTAATGAAATAACTCTGCTGAACTTGTCTCAGACTAGAAAAGGGAGCTGGAGAATATAGGGAGTGCCAGCCCACTGTATGTTCTCCAGTGGCTATGGTTAAAACTGGAATTATTCAGGAATTTATATAATAATAATAATTTAACTTGTGGAATATGTTGGTATATTGTTATAAATATGAGGTATATGTGAGATGTACAGTACATTTCATGGTATATAACACATAATATTTATATTACATATATATGTTAGTATATGGTTGTGGCATATGTAATATGTACATTTCAAGGTGTATAAAACATATGTACATGAAATTATTATAATTGTCATGATTGTTTTGATTCTTTCAAATTGTCTCATACACCAATGATATGAGGCTATAATATGTAGATATTTAAAAATTCAAAACAATTTAAATAATTAGGAGCTTTGTATTTTAAGGCTGCTTTCACACTTGCGTTGTTTTGCATCCGTCACAATCAGTTGTGTGACTGATGCAACGGATGCATTGCAGATAGTGGCACAACTGATGTGACTGATGCTGCAAAAAAACCGATCCGTTGTTTTGTTTTTTTGTTACTGTTTTACCGGCGGCTGGCTTTTGTGAATGATCAGCTGATCGACCGGCGGACACCTTTTGAGAATGATCAGCTGATCGGCCGCCGGCTGATTGTTTGATCAGCTAATTGTTTAGAAAAGGCGGCCACTGGGCGATCAGCTGATCATTCACAAAAGCAGGCCGATCAGCTGATTGTTTAGAAAAGGTGGCCACTGGGCGATCAGCTGATCATCCACAAAAGGCAGCCGCCGGCTGATCAGCTGATTGTTTAGAAAAGGTGGCCACCGGGCGATTAGCTGATCATCCACAAAAGGCGGCCGCCGGCCAATCAGCTGATTGCTCCAGCCGCTGGAACTGAATTTACAGTAGATCATGTTTTTTTAGGCTATGTGAGCATGTTGCGTGTTATCATGCTATTACGCTGCGTTCTGCTCCCCAGCACAATCTATGAAGATTGTGCAAATTCCATCTGCACGTTGTGTTTTAGAACGCAGCGTTTCGGCTGCTGCCAAGACGCTGCATTCTAAAAAGCAACATGTCACTTCTTTTGTGCGTTTTGGTTGCATTTTCCACCCACTCTCTCTCTCTCTCTGTGTCTGTCAATGTTGGTCTCTCTCTCTGTCTGTCTGTCAGTCTCTCTGTCTCCCTATCGGTCGGTCTCTCTCTCTCTGTCGATCTATCTCTCTCCCCCCCTCTCTCATACTCACCGATAACTGACCGATGACTGGCACTGCACGGAGTTCACACTGCGCCGGCTTCTCCAGCTTTTGAAAATGCCGGCCGCTCATTATTCTATCTCGTATTCACTGCTTCCCCCGCCCACCGGCGCCTATGATTGGTTGCATTCAGACGCGCCCCCATGCTGGGTGACAGCTGTCTCACTGCAACCAATCACAGCCGCTGGTGGGCGGGTCTATGTAGTGCAGTAAAATAAATAAATAAATTAAAAAAACAGCGTGCGGCCCCCCCCCAATTTTGATACCAGCCAAGATAAAACCACATGGCTGAAGGCTGGTATTCTCAGGATAGAGAGCTCCATGTTATGGGGAGCCCACCAGCCTAAAAATATCAGCCAGCAGGCGCCCGGAATTGCCACATCGATTAGATGCGACAGTCACGGGACTCAACCTGGCTTATCCAGAATTGCCCTGGTGCGGTGGCAATCGGGGTAATAAGGAGTTAATGGCAGCCCATAGCTACCACTTAGTCCTACGTTAATCATTGCAGGCGTCTATGAGACACCCCCAATGATTAACATGTAAGTGAAAGTATATAAACACATACACCCAAAAAAAATTGAAATAAAAGACAAAAAAACACCCTCTTTCACCACTTTATTAAAATCCTCAAACACCACTCCCTCCAGGTCCGGTGTAATCCTCACGAGGTCCCACAACGCATCCAGCTCTGCTACATGAAGCTGACAGGAGCGGCCGAAGAACACCGCCGCTGTTGTCAGCTCCACGCAGAAACTGAAATGAGTCACACTGTTAGCGGAGACGTCACTCAGGTTACCCGCGGCCACAGATCTCATGTGGAGGCCTCGGGTAACCTGAGTGACGGCACCGCTGATCGCGTGGCTCACTTCAGTCACTCAGGGGATTTGCGGTCACCGGTGAGACCTTCACCTGTGATCGCAAATCAAGCAGAGGCACACGCACAGAGCCGCGCGATCACAATGAAGTCGGGTGAAGTTCATCTGAGTTCATTCTGATCACGTGGCTATATCTCGCAGCCAGCCATGCTCTTTTTGACAGTGCGGTCCCACTTGGCTCTGCTGCAAGTCTATGGGGATGCTGCAGAGCCGAGTGGGACCGCACTGTCAAAAATGTGCGTTCTGGATGTTTTTCCCACTCTGTCTATGGCAGAGCAAGCATCCAGAACGCATGAATTTAGCAGGAATTCTGCAGTAACAATGCGTCTCAGAATGCAGCTTTTCGGCACATGCATGACTTACACACTGCGGAATAGAAAGCAACGTGCGCACATATCCTTACTGTGCGCATGTTCACAGTATAAAACTGATCCGTCGCACACAAAAAATGTTACATTCAGCGTTGCTCCCGCCTGACGGACAGTCAGTAAACGACTGATCCGTCACGCGGTGGATGCAACGCAAGGCCATCGGTCACAATCCATCACTAATAGAAGTCTATGGGGGAAAAAACGGATTTATACCGTAATTCCTCAAGGCGAAGGATTGTGACTGATGCAAAACAACACAAGTGTGAAAGCAGCCTAAGTGACTATATTATTTTCAGATCTGCTACCCACAATTGTCCCTTCTTATTCATGACAAAATGAAAATTTTAGTATGAAATAAAAAGTAATATCAGAACATTTTATTTTTGTACCCTGGTGTTACCAAAATGGGGCTTTTTTTTGGTGAGACTTTGAATATAAATCTTATGATACCTTTCACATCCCCTTTTTTAGTTAAGTCTTAACTGAAAATGTGAGCATATTTCTCTGAGGCCTGAAACACACTTCCGTTAAAAACATGCACGTGCCGCGAGACACGTATTTACCCTGCGTGTTGCGTGTGGTAAGTACGTGTCTAGGGTACGTGCGGTCCACATGTGTTCTACGTGTGCTATCCGCGATAGCACACGTAGAACCGGTAATTTGCATACTCACGTGGTCCTTCCTGCTGTCCGCGCTGCTGTCCGTGGTGCTGATCTTCGGTCTCCAGCCCTGCCGTCTCCTCGCTGCTGCTGCTGCCGGCCGCAGTGAAGTGAATATTAAATGAGCGGCGGTCGGCAGCAAGTGGCAGCAGCGGCAGAGACTGCAGGGCAGGAGGGCTGGAGAAGGTGAGTTAAGGTTTTGTTTTTTTTTCTCTGACACGTGTGTTTTCTCCGGCGCGTGTCACACGGGATCGCATCCACACTACACCCGTGTGGTACGGGTGCGGGCCGTGTGACACCCGTGCTGCTGGAGAAAACGTGGACATGTCAGCGTGTAGAAAAACGCACACATGTACAAACGCACACGGACACATGTTCCGTGTGGTTTTACGTGTGTGTGCCTGCTACAATAGGGTAGCATTGCTGAACGTGTCTCCGTGCCGCCGGTACGTGCAAAAAAATAGCAAACATATACCGGCGGCACTGATGTGTGTCGGAGGCCTGAAGAGTAGTATGGCATGCTACATATCATGAAGATCTGTAAAGAGCAAGGAAAAGAGAGCCAACTAAATGAGGGATCGACCAGGCACAATATGAAAAAAATATCAAACGATTTTTATTAGTGTTTGCAAAAAACACAACTAGACACAAAGTTTCAAGGGAGTCTAAAGGGTACTTTACACCCTGCGATATCGGTACCGATATCGCTAGCGAGCGTATCCACGACTGTCGGTTGTGCCTCATGGGCAAATCGTTGCCCGTGGCTCACAACACCGCTAACACCCATCACACGAACTTACCTTCCCTGCGACGTCGCCGCGGCCGGCAATCCGCCTCCTTTCTAAGGGGGCGGTTCGTGCGGTATCACAGCGACATCACACGGCAGCCGTCCAATAGCAGAGGAGAGACGGAGATGAGCGGCCGGAATATGCCGCCCATCTCCTTTCTTCCTCATTGCCGGTGGACGGAGGTAAGGCGATGTTCGACGCTCCTGCGGTGTCACACATAGCGATGTGTGATGCCGAAGGAACGAGGAACAACATCGCTAGTGCTCAAACAACGATATTTGGTGTTTGAACGACCTCTCCAAAACCAACGATTTTTACCTCTTTTGCGCTCGTTGAAGGTCGCTCGTACATGTCACACGGTGCGATGTCGCTAACGACGCCGGATGTGTGTCACAAACACCGTGACCCTGACGATAAATTGTTAGCGATGTCGCAGCGTGTAAAGTACCCTTGAAACAGTGAACACATACAATTAAAAACATTTAATCTTTCCCGATATCATGAAGATCTGGCATGGTGATGATCAATGGTTCTATGTATACTGAGCAGTACGCAGTGTTAAATGACCACCATGCAACATGCTTGAGGCTTCAGGTGTGCTCTGAATGATTTGAAATAGATGGTTTAGTGTACATTGGCTGCATTGTTCTCAGCAGTGCGAGCATGTTTATATATGATATTGTCGAGAACAATGATCTTTTCTACACCCAAAAAAGAAACTTTTACCCAATAAACAAGTATTTTGCGCTTTCATCCGGTGATCGGTAGTCTATTTGATCTTATACATGTATGTATTCCAACATGGGTAAAGAGGTAATATAACCTTTCTCAATGCAGCTGCACCTGCATCCTACTTGATCCTATACAGAATATTATCCCTACCTGAACAACACGCTAATGGCTCTTGCACATAATGGAATTTCTCTAGCTGCACATCTAGAAATCCACAACTTGGAACTGTCTGCCTGAAAGGCTGTCAAGTTGTCTCTCAAACCCCCTGAAGAACCAGAGAGGAGATTACTAACACTACAAATCAAGATAGGTTAAATGTGTAGAGATAGACAAGAATCCAAGATGTGGAAACATAAAACAAAGAAATAATAAATAAAAATAAGTGTAAATGCCTAACAACACAACAGAAAACAAAAGGTAGGTGTAGGAAAGGCAAAAGAGAATACAACACTGATCTCTACTTAAATCCCTTACCTGCAGGGCTGGAACTCCTTAGCTATCATCCTCATAGAAATATAGCCAGCAGATAATATGGTATATAGAGAGTATAAATGACACCACCCGGGATGTGATGGGACAGAGAAAATGAGCAAGAGAAAACACCTGATAAGCACATACCAAAAAGTTAGAAGCAAAAGTAAAATGCCATCAGCATTTGGACAGGGCAGTGGCTCGGTATGGAAGTGAACTGACCAACCTGCACAAGGTCACCAGTTTGAGGTCCAAACCTGAGCCATGACATTTGACTGCACAATTATTGGGAAACAAGCATTCCTAAGAACGCTCACTAGTCATGTAGTGTAATTGGATCTTAAGGACTAAGTACAATTCCTTCTAATACCTTAATTTGTTCAATAATTAATGTTCAGGGTAGAAATAAAAAATAAGGTTCAAAGGTTTCCTCTTGTTTGATTATCATTTTACAATCGGCAATCTGCTTAAGTTTAGAGCAAACAGTGATAGCCCTGTGACACAGTTACATCACCAGACTGGAACTCTACATTGTGGTCACTCTTTGATCTTTTAAAATTCAGGTATTGCTTTCTTAGTTTTCAGTTACATTAATTGGTTTATTAGTGATAATATTACATTGACCCCAAAGGTATTCATGATTCATGATCAAATTCCAACATAGGTAAATACAAGATCTTGGTAATTTAGTTTGATGTCTACTGTCAAAAAAACAAATGTAATATAAAGCATAGCTTGAAACTCCATAGTCCCAAAAAGTACATATAATGGGTGCTACCAACTATCATTTACTGTATATTATTGCTGTCTTCTCATGTAGAAGAGGTTCCTGTAGGCCACTACAACCAAGAGGGCCTGAGTGATATTACAACCTCTGCACCCCTTAATCTAATTAATGAATAAAAATCATAAAATGGTCCTATAGTGTTGTCTGATGTGAACCTACTGATTACTACAGATTGTTTAATCATGTATACTTTACTATTTTTTGCTTAGAAATATTAATTCTCTTATCTGATTTTGCACAAGAAGCTTCAGTCATCCAGGAATTTCCCCTGAAATGGCCGCACATCAGACCTTACAGCGGCACACCGAATGCCTACAGGCAATGGTACAAGTGTACCATTGATGTCTGACCAGGTCCTGTCCTGAATACTGGGCCTATGACTGCCTTGGTAACCATGTCATCCAGATGTCTAGGGAAATGATTGGGTACTCTGTGCGTCTGTTCCACCTTCAATTTACATATTATTCCTCCCCTTAGTGCTTTGTGCTCATGTGGCGCCCCTGAGGCTTCCGTCGCCACAGAGATATTGCACCTCAGCCAGAGGTGTGGTATCCCATCCCGGGTAAGAATGGGGTCAACTGCCAGTGTACAGACAAAACTTGCACACACCAATTGGAAGGCATACACCGGGTCAGGGATAGTGGCAGCAACCCCCATAGATGTAGTCATGGGGCCGTAAGTCCCATCACTGGTCCCAATGGTGTGGGTGGGGCCTAGTCAGTGGGTGTATGGGAGGAGTCAGAAAGAGAGAGTAGACAAAAGGAACTAGGAAGTTCAAGTTTGGAGAATCTGTCAGAAGGAGTAGAGGAGTGAGGAGGTGGGCTGTCAGGAGAGGACAGCAGATAGAGAAGGCAGAGACAGAAGGAGGTTTCTGGTGGAGATCCTGGGGTCTAGTTAGGCCCAGGTGACACTGAAAGAAAAGAAGAAAGGATTCCAGGGTCACAGAAGGGCAATTGTCCCGTGACCTGTTCCACTGACAACATCGGGTGGAGGGATCTGGCTGCATTCAGGGACGGTGCCTAGACAGAGGGAAGAAAGACAATTCCTCAAAAGTAAAACCGAAGGCCTGGGAGATCGTTGCAAGCGCCCAGGGCCACTTCCCACCACAGATCCCCGGTGAAGAGGGCAAGATACGACTGCGGTCAGCCCTCTTTGTACAGGCCCTGTGGTGGAGGCCAAGACCAGCTAAAACAGTTGAAGGCTAAGAAGTCAGTCAGAAAAGGACACACACAAAAGGGGTACACCGGGACTGACCCTTGACCTATCCGGGATCGGCGGCGGCCCCTGACAGCGGATCCTGGCATTCCGTGGGTAGCCGGTCAACTGCAGTACTGAGACTGCACAGTGAGTAAAACCATCTTAACTGCAAGCCCTGTGTCGTCTGGTTCATCCTGCACCTCGTCCACAAACACCATAGACTTTACCAAGCACCCAAAGGTTGCCCCGGGGTATCCGCTCTATCTGTGGAGAGCAAGAAACACCTTAGCTGCCATAACATCAGCCCCGGAGGTCCCTTCCAGCAGCTGCGTCTCCATAGCTGCAAATTACCACAGGTGGCGTCACGAATACTCATATAAACTTTATCATCATCTCCCCAATATCGCCACATCATTAACTGACTCCACCAGGGTCACGGAGTCGGGCCCCGCCACCGCTGACTACCCCGGACTAGTCCGGTCCGACACCGAGTCACCTAAGGCCCTGGGGCGGGCGAGTCACTCATTATCCCCACATAATACCCTGGTTTTCCAAAAATAAGCCCTCTCCCAAAATTAAGTGAGAGTCCCCAGGGCTATGGGGTGCTCGGTCATGGGTATGCGGTGCACAGTGGGGGAACAGTCGTGGTAGCGGCCCGGTGCCGTAGCCCTTGGGGTGCCGTCCCTCAGAAAAAGGGCTGAAAAATAAAAGTAAAAGTGGAAAAATAAAAAAAAGATTTTTGAACTATGCCACTTGCGGTGTGCGGCCAGGTTATTGGGGCCGCCGCTACAGGGTCCTGCTGGGGCTGATGGAGTGGTGCAGCTTAGGTGTATTGGGCCCTCCGCAAGTAGGGACAGGCCCCAGCAGTGAATTATGGGGATTGTAGTGGGGAACCGTCTGTGTGAGTGCACGGGACGATAACAAACAATCCACACCAGTATTGTAGTTTCAACTTGCCTTGCTTTTACTTTTGGTACTTGGACCCGCTGGTGCCGGTTCCAGGTGTACCCGCTCCCCTTGTTCTCCCTGCCAGCTGAGACCTGGGTTGGCTATCCTCCGTGCACACTTGTGGTGATTGGACTCCCGTGGCCTGGAGCTACTTGGGAGTCCCTTCTCTTCAGTCTTGGTCCTACTGCAGGCAGCCTGGACTATTTAAGGGAGTCAATCCCCAGTCCCCTCTTTGCTGTTGATGCTTCAGACTCTTTGGTTGGCGATGGACCCTGGAGATCTTCTCGCATGGCAGATTTAACAGTTGACCATAAAGTGTCCTGCTGTCCTAGGGTCTGCCCCCTGCCTTGTGCTGAGTCCTGTGAGCCTTGGTTCCAGACTTCCACAGGCGCCCCATGGTTCCTGGAGTATTCCACTTCCACAGGTAACCCATGGTGCCTGGAGTCCTGGTTCCTTACTCCACTGTCCCTCACTCCTGCTACAACTTTCCATTGTTACTTAAGGTCTTGCTTCACCTTTCTTTCTTCACTTCACTCTTTCACTCATCCGACTACTACTCTCAACTCCTGACTTTTAACTCCACACTCCACTGACTAAACACTTCCTCCTGCCAACTTTCCAACTGACCACTGGCCCCTCCCCCTCGCTGGGTCTCTCCCTACAGATTGGGTGGCGACTATCAAATCAGTGCCCATCCCTTTTACCTGTTGCTAGGCAGTCTCCCAGTCTGGAATTGTGGTTATCTATGTGGCCTGAAGGTGCTGGTGTGTTGACTGGCATGGATATTCCAGGGTTTGGGTTTCCACGTTCACATTTTGTGGCACCTGGTATGCTATATAAACCCTAGCTTGATTTTTCGGGATTTTTGGAGTAGGCTTTCAATATAAGCCATAGTTAGTCAGCGCCTCCAGTGATAGGTTATGTCACATGACCTTAGGTTATGTCACTAAAATCCCAGAGGCATAATTAACGCTGGAGGCATTGAAATAGGCATAATGTAGCTCCCACAATGGCAGGGTAAAATCATTCCCGAGTACCACCGCCTGAGTGTTGTCACCTGGCCGCTACTGCGCTATGATGTTTGCTTGGCTGCTGCTCTCTAGTCCCGCCTCCCAAATGCTGCCTCCTGGTTCCCGCCTCTCGCCGCTTCTGCGCTATGGTATGGGCTTGTCTGACACTCCAGGGTCCCATCTCCTGCCTCCTGAGTGTCGTCACTTGGATGTCACCTCCTGGCTGTCCCTCTTTGCTACCACAGAAGCAGCTACATGTGACGTCACAACCAATGTTCCTGAGTCCCCGCTCCAGACTCCTGCCTTCTGCCCCCTCCCGGCCGCATAGAGAAGAAGAGTGCCACTGCCACACAAAGTGTTATGAAAGTGCCAGTAAGTGTTACCATAAGAGACACTGACGCTGCACCAGCAATTGTGAATGTAAGTTAGGGTTAAGGTTACTAACCCTAAAGCTGGCCATACACCTTCAAGCTGAATCTGGCCATACACCATTAAGGTAAATTGAAGCATAAATCTGATTGTTTTCATGGAAAACAAATAATCCCTCCCCCAAAAAATAAGCCCCAGCCGTTTTTTTTGGAATTAAAATAATATAAGACCCTATTTTTAGAAAAACACGGGTAGTAACCGCCCTTGATATTTTCCACAAAACACCTGGACAGGTTCCGTAGAACACCAGTGATGGGAAAAACTGGCATGGGTCCATAGAAACTGAATTGTTGAATATTATGCAGCCCTTGTCTGATTTCAGTCCAATAACATGGTTGTAGCATTGACTAATGTTCTGTATGTTGACCTGTCTCTAAAGTAGAGCAGTGTTTCTAAAAGTAACAGAGCTTGTTCCACTTTGATCACATAAACGACTAAAGCAGTATGCCGTGCTGAAGAGCGCAGGAAAAACATCGCCTCTGTAAACTGTTTTAAAGGGAATTTGTCACCAGGCTTTCTCCAGTTAATCTGCGCGAGGTACCTTGATTCCAGTAATGTATCATTTACTGGGCTGCTTGCTGTAGTTATGATAAAATCACAGCTTTATCAGCTGTATTTTATCACTAAAGGATTTGTATACCATCTGCCAGGTAGTCCTCCATGTTCTTAATTACTCCACCCACATCACTGATTGGTAGCTTTCTGCCTATTAACTGTGTACACAGAAAGCTGCCAATCAGTGGTGTGGGTGGGGTTATACAGAGCTCAGTACTCAGAGAACTGGTAGACCTGCAGTAGATAAAATAGGTATTTTATCAAAACTGCAGAAAGTAGCTCAGTACGTCATACATCACCGGAATCAGGGTCTCTGCCCTTTCATCATGCTGATCTCGGTGAAAGATTCTTGTTAAATACACAAGAGGCATGTCTATCTATCTATTCATAAAATAGGGTCTACATTGTGGAAGGGGAACCATAGCTCCATACATTTATGTGGTTAGCCTGGGCTCTAGGGGGTGCAGGAGTAGCAGTCATTTCCTGGTCCTGATGCTTGAGAAGGCCCCAAAACTGTCTCAGCCGAAATGTTTTTCTGTCCCAGTAGGCATCCATTTAGCCTCCACCTCCTCCTCACTGACCACAGCAGGTTAATCTTTGTTATGAAGACAGCTTAAGGCGGTAGGGACTCTCCCTTTCTACTCATTTCACTAAGCCTCACCTCTCAGCCATATTTTAGACAAAATGAAGGGCGGTAAGAAATGATGTATTTTTTTCAACATGTTTGTTAGCCTCGGGGGCTTTCAAAATATTCTTCAGACCAACAAATATAATTGGAGCATTTTCTTCTACTGCTTTTCTTATTTATTTTTAGTGCCACTTTAGGTTGCTGTAATTTTCATGGTCAGGAATATAATGAGTTTTTCTGGTATTTCATTTGGCTATTAAAACTTATATAAGTGATTTTTTTTTTTGTTTTAGGAGGAAGACTGTTCTGCATTTGGATGAACCCATCCAACCCCTTGCCAAGTCAGTAACTCGGATCCCCTAGTTTTTAATGAGGTTGTCTATGTAAGATAACACAACCACAGTCACTTTAGCCTTTTTCTATATATAACAACATAATCCATCCAGTCTGGAATGAACATTTTATTATACACTGTATGAGCCAGGCCTTCAGAAGGTGTGGTTACAACACGCTCAACGTAGACGGCCTGACTCATTGACCTACACTTATCTGCTGGCACCAGACCAACCATCCCCCTTTCTGCTGTCTAAGGAATCTCCAACATCAAGACAGGACTAAGTTGAGGTTCGGGATGAAAACTGTCTTTTCGTGATGAGGATCTTGACTGTCTGTATTTTATTTGGTAAAGTTTTACATTTTTCCATATACAACTGCATACGCACACATGGCTCAACCAGGTGGCATGTGTATAATAGTAGCACCACGCCTGGAGAACACAATACTGCCACCACTGAGGAGACCAAGCTGAAATCTCACCAGAATTGGATTTCCATCACATCAGCTTTTGTCACTTGTCAAATAGGTTCTATTTAAGACGTGCAACCCTATTGTCTTCTCTAGGACATTTAAAAATGTTCAGACCAGTCCAGACTTCCACCATAACAAATGAGATGACACCACTGTTGGCACACATATCTTAAATATGGTGTCTTATTAAGTCAACCTTAGACACAGAAGAGCTATAAATATTCATGACATCAAAGGCAAGAAATATTAACCTAGGAGGTCTTGTAGTACTTTAAGAAGATCCACACAGCAGACCCTGCTATTAATGAAAGAGATTAATCAACACATGGACCACAAGTCATAGCCACCATATCATCCCTGAGCACCACAAGATATTCATCTCTGTCTGCTTCCACCTAGATCTCACGACTGTAACTCCCCGTTAATTAGTATTAGATGAGGGAAGGTGGTTGACTAGATGCTTGATGATAAATTTATGGAAAACGTAGTGTAAGGATGGTTCTCAGAACAGAAGGCGTGTGAGATGGAGGCAGACATATTATGGTCTTCCTGTGTGTTTGTTAAACCATAGAAGAACATAACAGTTAGTTTCAACTATTCCACTCGCATGTACCTAGGGCTATATAGAGGTATGTTGGCTCTGCTTCCTATAACATAATTCAGGAACATTTTTTCTTAAAGGGGTGATTCACTAGTTAGTATTCATAGGCACATCGATATTCTGTTGAGAAGCAAGGTTGCTCGCAAATACCTTATGTTACCAATAGTGTCTGTGAGCGGCGCTATTGCAGTCCGCTCATCCCCTTCGCCTGACCCATCGGTCTCCATGACCTCTGATGTCCGGTGATGTCAGCTCAATATCCACTTGACCTGATATCACCGCAGCCGGCCCCAGTCTTCCTAAGTGACTTGGCTGTGAGTGGCATTTCCCGGCTCAGCACAGCCCAGCGCCACAGCCCAGCATCTCCCTGCTCTCTCCTTCACTGCAAAGTGCTACAAGCAGGAGCGATGCTGGGCTGTGATGAGCGGTGAAACGCCAGTCACTCAGGAAGACTGGGGTCGGCTGCGGTTATGTCAGGTCAACAGGAAGTTGACGTGACATTACCGGACATCAGAGGTCATGGAGCCTGGGGCTCACGCAAAGGGGGTGAGAGGAGCACAGCAGCACCACTCACAGGCATTATTGGCAACACAAGGTATTTGAGAAAAACCTTGTTTCTCAACATAATATTGATGTGGTTATGAAAATTAACTAGTGAACCACCTCTTTAAGTCTCTTTTCCTCTGTTATTTCCCCCAGAAAAGTATGAATAAATTGACATATGTGTGTTAGTATTCCCTTTAACACTACCATTTATAAGGAAGTGCCTCTTACTAAGTCAGGCTCAGCACTGATTGGATAATGTCACAATGTGTAGAGACACCCCCCAAATGATAACACCCAGTTGTCAATTTTCTTGTTAAATTTCTAGATTCAGAGAATCAGCACAATTTAGAGTTATAAAAAAAAGATTCTCCATAGTTGTTATACCCAGTTCAAAATGTTACTGAATCTCAGACGTCACTTGAGCTAACTAGAGCTCTCGGCAGTAACACGCCTTGCATCTGTGTGAACAGGTCCAACTCAAAACTGTTCTCCGTTCCTTCAGGTAAACAAGAATGGTTTTCTTCACTGTATGAAAACAGAGATCTTGAAAATGGTGACACTATTTTAAACTATCAAACAAACAGTGTGTTAAAGGGGATAGGTCATCAATATCAGATTGCTTGTAGACTGTGAGCCCTCGCGGGCAGGGACCTCTATCCTCTTGTACCTGTCTGTGCCTTGTACTGTTTATGATTATTGTACTTGTCCCTATTATGTATACCCCTTTCACATGTAAAGCACCATGGAATTGATGGCGCTATAATAATAAATAATAATAATAATAATTGATAGGTCGTAGCCCCACCGGCTGTCAGATGTAAACATTGAATGGAGCTGAACAGCACAGCTCTGCTCAACGTGTACCTGAACTGTCAAGTAGTGCAGATCAGCTTTTATGTATTTGATTGGTGTCGGACCCCCAATGATCTGATATTGATAACCTATCCAATGGATAGGTCATCAATATTAACTGCCTGGACAAATCCATTAAGTGATGACATGGAAAGTTCCAATATACCCACATAATCACAAGTGGACAAATACACATAATACTAATTATTTTAGGTAATTGAAAAATGGGTTAATTAAAAAAAAAAAGTTACGAATTTCAGAATGTCTTAAAATCAATAGAAAGTTAATGCCCAGAATCTGGATTCATACAATACACAATAAAAGACAATTAGGGTAAAACACAAAAATCTATTCATCATGAGTCACAAATAAAAGGAAATGTCTAATGGTATGGGAGGTTTGGAAATGAATGATTGCAGCGTCATGTACTCAGCTAGATATTTCCACACAGGGTTGTCACTTTGGATAATTACCATAGTACTTGCACCCCACAAAAATTGTGATATATGTGGCACAATAAAGCATCTATACACTCAGTGTTTGTATCTTAATATATACCACCTTAGAAGATTCTGCAGTGTGCACAAGATTATTCCTTTTATCTGGTATTTGGTCTAAGAAGTCGGGTAATCTGGCCCCAAACTGCAGAATACCAGACACAAGAGACCGCAATTCTAAAGATGGAGCAGATGCATTTTGATATAGGGTTAGGGCTGCCCTTGAAATCTTTCTAATAAGTTAAGGGGGAAAAAAGCTGTATCACAATGTTAAAAAAGGTTACAATTATTCTCAAATACTTTATTAAGGGGCAACTAATAAAAAGCGGGAATGGTTATGATTCAGAATTTTTAATTTATTATAAAGACCAGATTTCAAGACTAACCCGATTAAGCAACAACTCAGCCGGTCGACACGTGCACTTCATGTATGGATTGCGCTCCGTAGTTGAGGTCACTCCATACAGCGCAGGTGTCAGATGTGTTATTTTCTAGCTCCATGGGCAACAATTTAGCCGCATAGATGTAGATGTCAATTGTGACAGTAGTATTTAAGAGATTGGAAATGGTGGGAGGTGTCCTGATGTTCAAAATTAAAAAAAATGACTGCTTTTCCTAGCAGACAAGTGTGAACAGGTGCATACTGAACATGAAATATACTCTAACAAATAAACAGCTGCACTCTGAAATGCTCAGGCATGCAAACAATGAATACAGGATTTTGAACATGCATCACTGATAAGGAAATTTATTTTAAAATTGAGACAATTAGCAATAACAAAGTCCAGTGTTATGTGAGCCCAGCAGCCAGCATCAAGACGTATCTCATTATGCTGGGTCTCTATAAAAAATGTCTCTATCCAGGCTGAATAACTTACAATTTTATAGTTGGTCTCCTAATAGGAAGGTAAAATTCACCTTAAATTGGTGGGAAAGGAATGCTCAATCAGAAGGCAAGACCCCATAATCTAAAATGAAACAACTGATGGAACTTCATAACAGACAAGTGTGAACGGGTACATACTGAACATGACACATATTCTACCAAATTAATAGTTGCACTCTGAAATGCTAAGGAATGCAAACAATGAATACAAGAATTTGGACATACATTACTGCTAAGTAAATACATTTAAAAATTGAGACACTTAACGCATAAAAAGGCCACTTTTATGTGAGCCCAGCAGCCAGCGATGTCCATCGCACCCTTCCCCTACAACACAAGGTGTGGGAGACATTGTCATGGCGGCCAGGAGCCTAAAGAAGGCCCCTGATTTATTTTGATGCATCCATCTAAAAGATTGGCAACTTTACAGTACATTACATATTACAGTACTGTAGTGTATTGTACAAGCAATCACAGGTTCAAGTCCCTGTAAAAAAAAACAAAAAACAAAGAAAAATATTTAAAAAAATTAAATGTTTAAATCACCCCAATTTTCCTGTAAGCAAAATCCAAAAGAAATAATGAAAAAAGACTATGCAAATACAACATGAAATGTATTGAAATATGAACACCAGTCGTTTCGCACCAGTTGTGTGCTTCTTCAAAGTCACTGCTATAAATGGTACCTCTATCACTGAATGACATAACACACTGCATTATGTGAATGATCCATTTCAATGAGGACGGTGCAATGCTTAATTTCCCCAGTGATGGCGCTACAGGTAAAGTACCGTAAACACTTGCTGCAGGCTTCCCCCTCCGATTTCAGCTGATTGCAGGGGTTTCATCAGTAGGAAACCGATTAGTTTTTCACTTTGTTCCGTCATCTTACTCAGTTTATTATTATCTGATCACTTAGTGTTCCCATTGTGCTATAAGTTGTCAGAAAAACACGTAACTGTGAACATTTCACAACATCTGTCAAGCTCTTTCTACTAAAGTCAAACGGTGATCTAAAAAGCGTTATCTCCCAGCACTGTCGTGCAGCTCTTTCACAACCTGGATCTCTGCTGGATGGGTTTCATATCGACACGTATTTTGGCACTCGTTCTCTTAAGGGGGCATAGCTAGTCTCTATCGGAAGACTATCCTCTGTTATCCTTTAGAGGATGGGGCAAAGATGGCTGTTATGCTCTTACTGCAATAATCCCTGCCCTTCTTGTTGGGCCGTATAACTTATCCACAGGAGAGATGATAATTGTCAGACCGCTGCAGTCTGTCAGTGGGGTCCATTGTTTCAATGGAGCAAATATTCAACCGTTCACACTACGTCTGGGACTTACAGAATGTAACACTATGAGCAGTGATGAAACCTATTGCATAAGTTCATATGGCAGGCCAACCCCTCTAATCTCCCGTTCTGAGAACCTCTGTGTGTGCATGATATAAGCAGCTCTAAATGTTGTACACAAGGGATAGTAATTAGGGATAATCCAATACTTCGATTATTCGGCTTTGCGAATATTTTCCGAATACCTCGCCACTATTCGACTATTCGATGCACAATGTAAGTCTATGGGAAACTCAAATAATAACTATTCGGGCTTCCCATAGACTTAGGCGGGCTTTGCACGTTGCGACATCGCAAGCCGATGCTGCGATGTCGCACGCGATAGTCCCCGCCCTCGTCGCAGGTACGATATTGTGTGATAGCTGGCGTAGCGAAAATTATCGCTACGCCAGCTTCACATGCACTTACCTGCCCTGCGACCGTCGCTCTGGCCGGCGACCCGCCTCCTTCCTAAGGGGGCGGGTCGTGCGGCATCATAGCGACGTCACACGGCAGGCGGCCAATAGCGGCGGAGGGGCGGAGATGAGCAGGATGTAAACATCCCGCTCACCTCCGTCCTTCCACATAGCCGGCGGCGGCAGGTAAGGAGATGTTCCTCGCTCCTGCGGCTTCACACTTAGCGATGTGTGCTGCTGCAGGAACGAGGAACAACATCGTACCTGTCACGGCACCGGCATTATGGAAATGTCGGTGAATGCAACGATGATACGATAACGACGTTTTTGCGCTCGTTCATCGTATCATCTAGCATTTACACAGTACGATGTCGAAAGTGACGCCGGATGTGCGTCACTTTCGATTTGACCCCACGGACATCACACGTGCGATGTCGCAACGTGCAAAGCCGCCCTTACATTGCTCATCGAATAGTCGAATAGCGGTGAGGTATTCGGAAAATATTCGCGAAGCCTAATATTTGAGGTATTCGATCATCCCAAATAGTAATCCTTTGGGTTGTCCATCTTTAGGGACATTTTCTTCTTAAATGTGGGTATTTGGCGTTAAAAATCATTTTTGGAATTGGATTTCATTATAACTTTTGCACCATTTTGCTTTTATAAGCTCTTCGTTTCCCTGCACATTCAACCCTGATGTGGTCTGTGTTCATAAATCAGCTGAGAGGAGCTCAATGAAAGACAGATAAAAGAGTTACAGACTCCCTGACAGGCCGTCATAGTGGGCTTACTGACGGATTCTTAGTTAACTCATTCTGCAGCCACCAATAGACTGTGCCACGCAGAAGCTATAATAGGCAAATAGTGGACAATATTCATTGAACCCCAATTGAAAAAATTATTTTTAGATAAAAAAAAATGTGATTTACACCTACGGTAACACCAGACACAGTCATTTCTCTGGATTGCTGCCCGTGGTCTTCACCTGCTTTTGTTAGTGCATGTTTTCTCTCCTTATGGCTGTTCCTCTAGTCTCCAGATATGACGGAGCACTGGGTTGTCAGACCTCCCACAATCCTGCTTTAAAAAATTGCCATGATCAACCAGAAGCCATCCATGCCTACAGCTCTACGGAAGCAGATTCTGCTTCATATTTAGACTAAAAAGGTACAGCCCACGTGAAGACATTCCTGCTTCATTCCCTCCGTGCCATGTCATTCTTCATTATGTTACTTCCAAACTCATAGGTATCAGATGGAAAGCACTCAAACTCTGAGGTGGGAATGGCCACATGGCGGCCCACGTGGGCTTAGGAGTTATTAATGATAGGATCTCTAGTGATATCACTTTCAGGAACAGCCATAAAAATATAAGTAGTAGAATGCATAAAAAAATCAGATTTTATTAGTGTAATCTGATAATGTAAACTACAATATGTCACAATTATTTACATTAGATTGATAGATAAATAAATAGATGATAGATAGATGAATAAATGAATGATCGATAGATCGATAGATAGATAGATAGATAGATAGATAGGTAGATAGATAGATAGATAGATTATGGATAGATAAATAATGGATAGATAGATAGATAGATAGATAGATAGATAGATAGAGGGATAGAGGGATAGATAGATAGATAAATAGATAGATAGATCAATAGATAGATAAAGGATAGATAGATTGATAGATAGATAAATAAATAGATGACAGAAAGATCAATAGATAGATAGATAGAGGGATAGATAGATAGATAATGGATAGATAAATAATGGATAGATAGATAGATAGATACATGGATAGATTGATAAATAGATAGATAGAGGGATAGATAGATAGATAGAGATAAATAGATAGATAAATGGATGATAGATAGATCAATAGATAGATAGAGGGATAGATAGATAGATAGATAGATAGATAGAGGGATAGATAAATAATGGATAGATAAATAATGGATGGATAGATTGATAAATAGATAGATAGATAATAGATTGATAAATAGATAGATAGATAATGAATAGATAGATAATGAGTATGTAGATGACAGATAGATAGATAGATAGATAGATAGAGGGATAGATAGATAGATAGATAGATAAATAGATACATGGATAGATAGATAATAGAAATAGATTCACATGCCTGCTTACCTGCTTTGTGTAGGAAAGATGTGAATATTAATAAAAATTACCAGTTGGACTCGAGTTCTGGAATGTTCTAAATCTGATGAAACATGACTTCCATGCGGTATGCTCGCCAGCAATGTTCTCCATAGTATTCACAGACGGCTTGGGATTTCACAGCAGGAAACAGTTAATACGTTCTCGCTCTTGCTCCTGGTGGAAATGTATTAGCACTTCATAATTTTTAGTGCTATCAGCGATTATTTGAAGCTCACTAGCACAGAAATCTCTGGAGGACGTGCGGAAGATTCACTAATTACACTTAAGCTGTGCACCTGGTCATGTACATAGGAATAGGAGGCAGCTCCGTGAGGGTGGCGGGTGAGGTGGTGCGCGCAGAAGGTGCCGTATTGTTCACCGAATATTAATGCGTAATACATGAAAAGATGACCGCTGCTTATGTAGCTATCTATATCGACTCCTTCTACCGTCTGCATATGTAGGCGCACAGCCGCCGTACACAGCTCGACTATGGAGTTAAAACATTCAAAATTGTTTGTCACAACAGGATTAAAATTTATCGGAAAACTTAAAAATAAAACCGGTAATTATAGCAATACAAATCAAATTAGTGAAAATATACAAGTATATACTGCCATTGATGGTATGGATCATGGTGGTCACATTATCATCACAAGTCTCCTTACCGTTGCATTGGTGTCAAGGAATGTTAAGACTATAGATGCTTTAATAAAGCTAATAAAAAGTGTACAGATCTAGCTACAAGTTAGGACGCTATGTATATATATTCTCTATGCTAGATATGATATCTGCCTCGCCGCCCTATAGACTCATCATCACAGGCGATTGTGACTATCTACTAAGAGTTGAGATCATTCTAGCCGAGCAGGACGGGGTTGATGCCAAAGCAAATTTGCAACAATAACGTAAAATTAAAGAAAAATAACCGCATAGTCATAGGGTATAATAACATACCTACCATAGAAGCTTCCAATCAAGAGGTTAAATGAGAGCTCGCAAGCCTTTGACCAGTATAATGGGAAACACGGCTCCTAGCAGCTTCAGATTTCATATAATGTTCTTGCAAGTGTAATTGTGGTTGTTCTGCTTCCATCCTGTACTATTGTCTCAGTGTGATCCAGACACTGCGGTAATACCACACATGACATATATATTTCTGAGCCGTGTTTTATGTTCCATGGTTTGGCAAACCACTATGTTACGCGTAGATCTAGTTGCTAATTGGGTAGTCAAACGAGAGTTAGGTCGTCTCAGCAGTTTTCGTACGAAGTCGGAACATGTAGGCCTTGAAAATGCTAAGAAATGGTTAGTACGTGGTGGATATTGAATAGATAACCCTGAGAATATAGTCAGTACCGAATTACAACTGAGCATGTAGAACATTCCTAGGCAATTTTTTGGTCTTTATAGGGTTAACCAGAAGCGTACTTCCTGCCGGAGACAACATAACGTTGTTTTTCTTTTTTTTTTGCCTTGATGAAAAGGACTAAGAACATTTTCAGTGACAGAAAACATCTAACTCATCATCGTGTTCATCAGCACTATGTTCTTCCAGAATGTTGAGTCAACGAGAAGCTCCAGTCAATAGTCTACCTAAAGTCTTCTATAGGAAACCTTGTGTATTACACAGCTTTAGGCCTGAAGGAGCAAGACATCGGTGAAAGGTGGACCTTGTAAAGAGATCACAAGATGCAGCAGCAAGGCATCATTGAAAGGTGGACCATGTAAGGAGATCATAAGATGCAGGAGCAAGGCATCGGTGAAAGGTGGACCTTGTAAAGAGATCACAAGATGCAGCAGCAAGGCATCATTGAAAGGTGGACCATGTAAGGAGATCATAAAATGCAGGAGCAAGGCATCGGTGAAAGGTGGACCGTGTAAAGAGATCAGAAGATGCAGGAGCAAGGCATCGGTGAAAGGTGGACCGTGTAAAGAAAATACAAGATGCAGGAGCAAGGCATCAGTGAAAGATGGACCATGTAAAGAAATCACAAGATGCAGGAGAAAGGTATTGGTGAAAGGTGGACCGTGTTAAGAGATGCCAAGATGCAGGAGCAAGGCATCGGTGAAAGGTGGACCGTGTAAGGAGATCACAACATGCAAAGTTTCTGAAAGCATTTCCAACATGTAAAATGTCTCTTACAATTGTATCTCGTGTTTCCTCCTAAACTCCAAAAGTTATTTTTACCTCCAATATAAGTGATGAGATGTTAGTAGGTGATGCCCTCAACCAAAACCCAAGACCATAAACCTAGCGTAACATTACAATTAAGAAGCTAACTTGTAAGACTAATCAATGGTGACTAATTGTTTGCATCTTCCTAGGCCCAGAAAACTTATAAAATCTACATTAGACTTTTTTATTTTACTCATTTATTTATACCTGGATTTGGAAACATCTCGTGTGGATAGGACTGAATTGAAAAACACGTGAATGGATAAATTAGAGAATGAGAGAACCTAACGCGTTTCAAATTCTTCATTCATTGTGAATGTAATTTCACCCTCTTATATTCTAGCACAAGTCTGATTCACCAAATTTAGCTTTGGATCACTTTCCCGATATGTTTCAGACACTATATCAGCATGTCATCATAACTAGAGCCATGGAGTTTGTGAATGATATAGAAAAGCATTAAAACCTATATCTACATCAACATGCACAGAAAATAGGCCTGTGAGAGCACAGCTTGTTATTGAGGCCGGTGGAACTTATATTCCCCGATGCTACTGACGTCATACATGCCACCTAGATGTATGCGATGCTTATATATATATATATACATGGTGCAGAGGGCCCAGTGACTGTAAACAGGTAAGATATAGCGGCTCCTGAGGATATATCATGACAGTGGGTTTTAAAACTTTGACGGAAGGAATAATAACAGTAAAATTCTATTGATACTAAAGACATAATGTGAAATGCGTCAGCTCCTAATTTTCTCTTTATCCTTTAGTTTAATTCCTTTACTCAATCATTTATGTACTCATCGTTACCGTAGAAAACTGACACACTTCAACCTGTTCTTTAAGCAAAAAAGTACCGAGGCAGGCGTTCCCCTAAGAACTTACCGGGCAGACGTTTGCAGACCACAAAATGAGTGGAATATGTGAAGGCGATCGCTGCCATTTATCAGCCACTGGGTGCTGATCAGCTCCTGGAAAGGAACCGCGTTCCACTCCTGATACATCACAACTTCTCCGCTCGGGCAGAAACCATCATTTTAGCTCAATTTCTTCCAATTTCTAGTTCTTTCCATAAGAATCTGGATGAATTCATTTTCCACTATATAGATGCCAATCTCGGCTTTCTCTGTGGAGATTATTGGATGTCTACTTTTACCAATCGAGTGACCTATTGATGATTGATGGAGTCAGCAGTCACAATACTCAGCCTGATGAATGGGCAAGGGTTCATCTCTGATTGTAAGCTCCTGGGGGCAGGGTCGCTCTTGCTGATTAGACACTTACTATATAATATCAGATATTCCCTGAATTGTAACGTGCTGCCGAATATGTTGGCTCTATATAAAGATATTATTATTGCGTGTAAACAGCATATGTCCAGTGTGACAATATAACAGTAGTGGAGAAATAAGAAACGACACACAGAAAAAATCACCGATAAACATATCTGCAAACATACATTGCTTACTGAAGTCTGCAGGGCAGATTTGCTTGCGCAGTGGAATTTTGCAGTCCCATGTAAAACTATAGATCTTGCGATGCTTTCGTAAATCTGTGGATAAAAACATATATGTGCTCATATCGTTTGTGTGGGTCTTACACTTCTACATTATTGTGGATGTCTATACTGTCCAGTTTTGTAATTAATTATGTTACTTTATAATTTAATTTTGGGGATTTAGTAGAATGTAATGAATTGCGTTACCTGTAAGATGGAAACAAGAGTTGAAATAGATCTTTTTTTGTTAATTATTAAAAGTTGAATTTTACTGTTTATCCATTGTACATGTTACTATCTATCCATCCATTATTTATTTCTATCGATCCATTATCTATCTATATCTGTTTATTGAGCCATCCATTATCTATCTGTCTAATATCTATTATCTATCTATCTATTCATTAATCGATTCTATCATCTATCTATTATCTATCTATCTGTATCTATCTATCCATATATCTATATCTATCCTTCCATTTATTCATCTAGCTATCCTTCCATTTATCTATCTGTTTATCTATCCATCCTATCTATATCTATCTATCTATTCATCTATCTGTCTATCTATCTATCCATCCTATCTATATCTATCTATCCTTCCATTTATCTATCTATCTGTCTGTCTGTCTGTCTATCTATCCTTCCATTTATTTATCTATCTATCTATTTATCTATCTATCTGTCTATCTATCTATCCATCCTATCTATATCTATCTATCCTTCCATTTATCTATCTATCTGTCTGTCTGTCTATCTATCCTTTCATTTATCTATCTATCTGTCTATCTATCTATCTATCCATCCATCCTATCTATATCCATCTATCCTTCCATTTTTTCATCTATCTATCTATCTATGCCTCTACATTTCATCTATCTGTCTGTCTGTCTTTCTATCCCTCTATCTATCTAACTATCTATCTATCTATCCCTCTATCCCTGTATCTATCTATCTATCTATCTATCTATCTATCTATCCCTCTATCCCTCTATCTATCTATGCCTCTATCTATCTATCTATCTATCTATCTATCCCTGTATCTATCTATCTATCTATCTATCCCTCTATCCCTGTATCTATCTATCTATCTATCTATCTATCCCTGTATCTATCTATCCATCTATCTATCCATCTATCCATCTATCTATCTATCTATCTATCTATCCCTCTATCCCTGTATCTATCTATCTATCTATCTATCTATCATCTATCCCTCTATCCCTGTATCTATCTATCCATCTATCTATCCATCTATCCATCTATCTATCTATCTATCTATCCCTCTATCCCTGTATCTATCTATCTATCTATCATCTATCCCTCTATCCCTGTATCTATCTATCCATCTATCTATCCATCTATCTATCCCTGTATCTATCTATCTATCTATCCCTCTATCTATCTATTTATCTATCTATCTATCTATCTATCTATCTATCTATCTATCTATCTATCTATCTATCCCTCTATCCCTCTATCCCTCTATCTATCTATCTATCTATCCCTCTATCCCTCTATCTATCTATCTATCCATCAATCTATCTATCCCTCTATCCCTGTATCTATCTATCCATCTATCTATCTATCTATTTATCTATCCATCTATCTATCTATCTATCTTTCTATCCCTATCTATTCGTCTCTTTCTAATTATACTATGTAGGACTTATTATAAAGCAGCTTACCATTTTCCCCGCAGCCTACACACCGGTCTGTACATTTCTTGGGTAGGACGTGCGCACATATATACACACACAGCTGCCTCTGATATTTCTATATGACCCTGGGCAAGACAACTGAATGAAAACCGGTTACACACAAGTATTTGGAGCTTTAAGCATGTCACTAACATATAGCAAATACACTAGGCCACTACTGTGCAAAGCTACTGATGTAGCAGAGCTGAATTTGCCAGTGAAACATTTTGATGAGGATTGCTTATAAATTATGACTAATTACCAAATAACTATGTGTGGGGAAGACTGACCTTGAAGGATATCACATATAACGCAGCATGACAAACTCAGCTCTGCTACATCTCACAGTTGAGGTCCGCAGATCCAGCCCATGTTCTGCGATGATGCTTTACACCTGTGCCAATAAGAATTTGAAGAGTTGTTCACAACATATGGAGTGACTCGCTCAAAGGCTTTTGGATGTGATTTTGAGCTGAGTGGAGTGTCAGATTATGCAGATTAGATTGCGAGCTCTTCAGTAACGCCATTTATAGGCCGATAATTCGATGGACATCGTGCTATGAAGATGAATTGGAGCGAGATTAGGAAGTGTCATCAGCGCCGTGTAGGAAAATGCTATCTACCAGTAAACCCTGAACTTTGGACCGGACTGCTGGACCCGCTACCTAGCAGAGCCGGAGACAAGAGACGTCCTATTAATGCTTCTCAAAGGGACATTTCTTCATTTTTGTTGTTTAATTAGTCCAGCCATTTATTCAGTGCATGCATGAGAGAGCAGTAATACGCTATGGCAGTTCCCACCATATTCCGCTCCAGATTTCCCAGTCCCTGCCAAATCAAACACATTAACCCTTAAGCCTCACAACAATGCCGTGCCCTATAGAGCTATACATTGCAGACCTGTATGGTAGGATGGCAGCCATAGGGCCGGCCCCTATAGACTATACTGCAGGACGGCACTGACAACTTTACTAAAAAAGTATACCTATAGGTCACCACTGTGCGAGGTCTGCAAATATGTTATATGGGACATTGAAGGGAATCAAAGAACACATAAAAAAAAGAACATACAGTAAATGTCATAAAGATTGTAAAAACACACATACATCCATATGGGGAGGGTTCAGCGGCATGCGGAAGAATTTGTGCAAACCCTATTCAGATGAATGGGACCGTGGCGCAAATGTCTGTCGCATGTCCACACACTATTACTAGGTTCAATGAAAAATGGCAAACTGGCATGGTGCACAGGTAGAGTTTGCGGTCCTGATAACAGAGAACAATAACTGTCATTTCTGATTAATGAGATGAATAAACTGAGGATTTCATGTGCATTGTAATAGTGCATGAAGCTATTAAAGTCAAGAAAAAAGTTGAGTTTTTACCTGTATGTGTATATATTAATCATTAATATTATTATTTATAGAGCACATTTGATTCCATGGTGCTGCACATGATTTTATATATATATACACACACAGAGAGAGAGAGAGCTAGATTTTATATATATATATATATATATATATATATATATACACACACACACATGCGAATATATATATGAACACACGCATATACACAAATATATATGTACACACGAATATATATGTGTATTCGTGTGTAAATATATATGTACATGGTATATATATATATATATATAGTGTATATATATATATATATATATATAGTGTGTGTGTGTATATATATATATATATCTACACACATGTACAAACATATAGATATGTATATGTTTTGATAGATTGACGAATAGATACATAGATATAGACAGACAGACAGATAGATAGATAGATAGTTGATGGAATGGATAGCTTACAGATAGATAGATAAATAGATGAACGAATGGATAAATAGATGATAGATGGACAGACGGATAGATAGATAGATAATGGATAACTAGGTAGATAGATAGATAATGGATAACTAGGTAGATAAATAGATAGATAGATAGATAGATAGAATTGATGGATTAATAGATAGATGGGTAGATAGATAGATAGATAGATAGATAGAGAGATAGAGAGATAGAGAGATAGATAGAATTGATGGATAAATAGATAGGTAGATAGATAGTTTTTTTCTTTTTCCTTAAAGGGACAGACCTCCTATTTTTTGG